>NC_048224.1:141495982-141496347 GCF_002007445.2 Ailuropoda melanoleuca
TTTCTGAGCATTGATTTTGTATCCTGCCACATTACTGAATTGTTCTATAACTTCTAATAGTTTGGGAGTGGATTCTTTTGGGTTTTCCATATAAAGTAGCATGTCATCTGCGACGAGAGACAGTTTGACTTCTTCTTTGCCGATTTGGATACCTTTTATACCTTTTTGTTGTCTGATTGCTGTTGCAAGGACTTCTAGTACTATGTTGAATAATAGTGGCGAGAGTGGGCATCCTTGTCGTGTTCCTGATCTTAAGGGACAGGCTTGTAGATTTTCCCCGTTGAGAATAATATTTGCTGTAGGCTTTTCATAGATGGCTTTTATGAGATTGAGAAATGTACCCTCTATTCCTACACTCTGAAGGG
>NC_048224.1:141496566-141496666 GCF_002007445.2 Ailuropoda melanoleuca
AGGATTTTGGCGTCCATATTCATTAGGGAAATTGGTCTGTAATTCTCCTTTTTGTTGGGGTCTTTGCCTGGTTTGGGGATCAAGGTAATATTGGCCTTAC
>NC_048224.1:141497280-141497541 GCF_002007445.2 Ailuropoda melanoleuca
TTAATTTGGGTCCTTTCTCTATTCTTTTGGATAAGTCTTGCCAGTGGTCTGTCAATTTTATTGATTCTCTCAAAGAACCAGCTTCTAGTTCTCTTGATCGGCTCTACTGTACTCCTGGTTTCTAATTCGTTGATTTCTGCTCTAATCTTGGTCAACTGCTTCCTCGTGCGTGGGTTAGGCCTGTCCCTCTGTTGCTGTTCCAGCTTCTTGAGGTGAGAATATAAAAACTGCATTTTAGATTTTTCTGTTCTTTTGAGTGAG
>NC_048224.1:141497654-141497986 GCF_002007445.2 Ailuropoda melanoleuca
TTTTTGATTTCCTGGTTTATCAAATCATTCCTGAGCAGGATGGTTCTTAGTCTCCAAGTGTTTGAGTTTCTTCCAAATTTTTCCTTGTGGTTGAGTTCACTTTCTAAGCGTCGTGTTCTGAAAATATGCAGGGAATAATTTCAGTCTTCTGGTATCGGTTGAGACCTGTTTTGTGTCCCAGAACGTGGTCTATTCTTGAATGTTCCATGGGCATTAGAATAGAATGAGTATTCTTTGGTTCTGGGGTGTAGTGTTCTATATATATCTATGAAGTCCAACTCATCGAGTGTGGCATTCAAAATCTTTGATTCTTTGCTTAGTTTTTGCCAGGG
>NC_048224.1:141498190-141533052 GCF_002007445.2 Ailuropoda melanoleuca
CTGTGTCTCTAACTATAGTCTTTAGTTCAAAATCCAATCTATCTGATATGAGAATTGCTACCCCAGCTTTCTTTTGAGGTCCATTTGCGTGAAAGATGGTACTCCATCCCTTTACTGTCAGTCTGAATGTATCTTTGGGTTCAAAATGAGTCTCTTGTAGACAGTAAATGGATGGGTCATGTCTTCTTATCCAATCTGCAACCCTGTGGCGTTTTATGGGAGCATTTAGGCCATTCACGTTGAGACTGATTATTGAGAGATATGATTTTAATGATGCCATATTGCCAGTAAAGTCTTTGTTTGTATTGGTTGTGACTTTCTGTTCTGTATCACTCTTGGGGCCTTTTTACCTTTATAGAACCCCCGTTAATATCTCCTGTAGGGCTGGTTTCGTGGTTACGAAATTGGTTAATGACTGGCGATGCTGGAAGGTCTTTATTTCTCCATCAATTCTGAATGACAGCCTTGCTGGAAAAAGGATCCTTGGCTGCATGTTTTTCTCTGAAAGAGCTTCAAAAATGCCCCCCCCCAACCCTTTCTCTCATTCCAGGTCTGTGCAAACAGGTCTGACGTAATTCTGATACCTTTGCCTTGGTACGTGAGAGATTTCTTTGCCCTGGCCACTTTCCATACCGTATCCTTGGATCTAATATTTGCGAATTGCACTATGACGTGACGTGGCATTGGTTTGTTGTGGTTGAGCTTGGGAGGGGCCCTCTCTGCCTCTTGGACACGAATGCTTGTTTCCTTTGCTAGATTAGGGAAGTTTTCAGCTACAATTTGTTCAAATATCTCTTCTAGACCTCTATTTTTCTCCACCCCCTCGGGGATGCCGATGATTCTGACACTGGATCGTTTCGTTGAGTCAGTAATCTCCCATAACCTGCATTCGTGGGTGTGGATTTTTCTAAGTCCAGCTTCCATTTTCGTTTTTTCCTCTACTAACCCATCTTCCAGTTTGCTAATACGTTCCTCTGCCTCATTCACCCTGGCCGTCAGAGCCTCTAGTTTTGACTGCATTTGGCTCACAGAATTTTTAATTTCTGCCAGATTCGCTCTCATTTCCGCCCTTAGAGATTCTATATTCTCATTAACATTTTCGTTAATACTTTTTCCAAGTCTGCACATCATCTTGACCATTGTTACTCTGAATTCCATTTCTGATAATTTGGTTATATCCATATCCATTAGTTCTGTGGTAGAGGCCACAGACTCATTGTCTTGTCTTTGCTGGGGGGGATTTCTCCTTCTCGTCATTCTTTTTTTTTTTTTTTAAGATTTTATTTATTTATTTGACAGAGATAGAGACAGCCAGCGAGAGAGGGAACACAAGCAGGGGGAGTGGGAGAGGAAGAAGCAGGCTCATAGCAGAGGAGCCTGATGTGGGGCTCGATCCCATAACGCCGGGATCACGCCCTGAGCCGAAGGCAGACGCTCAACCGCTGTGCCACCCAGGCGCCCCTCCTTCTCGTCATTCTGATGAGGAGAGGTTGCGGGGTTGTCCAGAGCCCAAATTATTGACCAGGACCCCGGCCGTGCACCCTTGTTTTATAGGGATCTTAGGGATGTGGGCTTCTTGATTTTCCAGCCTGCCTTCTGGGGGAGGGGCCTGCGGTGCCAGTACTCAGGTAGGGTCTCCGTGTCTCCTGTGAGGGGGGATGGGGATGGGCACTCTGTGAGCCGGTGTTTCCAGGCTTTTGTTCTCTGGTGGCTTTCCCTGGTGGTTTGCTGTGCCTTTTCTTAGAGACAGAGCAGCAGTGGCCGAATCTCAGCCTCTGTCACAGAACAGAGGAGATCGCGGGCCGTTCTCCACTGATGATCTGGTGACTTTAACTCTGTTTCTGTTGGTGCTGCTCAACCCTGCAGTGTCCCAGGATGTGCGCCCCACACCCGGTGTCCCAGCCCTCACTTCAGGGCCGGCGCTTCTCTGTCCTTTGTGTTTCTAACACCGGCAGCCGCCCCCGCACGCTCCCAGAGCTCCCGGTCTCAGTCTGGATCCAGTGAGCACACCGGAGTTCCGTGAGAAGTCTGGTGTCGCGTGCTCCCCTCTCATGGTCAAAGTCTGTTTTCTCGCGGGTGCCGGTCCGCGAGTCCGCCCACTCCCCCCGTGCAGGTGGCTACCGTTTCCCGGCGCCCAAACGCGGTGGCTCCCTCCCCCTTCCGTTTATCTTCTGATATCTGTGTGCAGTTTCACGGCTCCCCACTTCGTACCTCAATACTCAGTGCTGGAGATGTTCATTTGTAGAGATCCAGATGTATCTTCCTGCGTCTCAGGCTGATTCCGTGGATGTTCAGGCTGGTCTGGTACCTATCCAACTCGACTCAGGGGACCAGCTGAAAAAGGGGTCCCCCACTCCTCCGCCATCTTCCCAATTCCCTCTGTTTCACTCTTAAATGAACTCATATAGTTGAAATTTGTGTATAATTTTGCTATAGTACAATCTAAAATATGCTCACTTTTATGAGTTAGAAAATTCTCAGAAGTATGCCTTCTACTTTTGTTTTATAAACTGACTTACCTATGGCACTTGAACTTCAAAGAGTAAACTACACAGAGAACGGGGGGACAGGGGAAGGCCCAAATTCAGAGACAGCAACCTGCTCAGGCTGATTCAAGAAAGAGTAAGACGTGTTTTCAAAAAGTTTAAGCTATTCTAAAAGTCATCAATATAAAGCAACATTTTAAACAATATATTTTTACGTATTACATAAGCAATACTTGTTCATTTTAGAAAAAACTAGAACTTGGTGACAAAAGGAAAGAAATCATTTCAGTTCCACCACCCGAAAATCATCACTATTAACACAGTGTTGCCAGCCTTTTAGATGTTTTTCCCTGTGTGTAAACATATAAATAGAGACCAGGTCTTTTTTTTTTTTTTTTTGGTGAATAATAACATCTTCTCATCACATCAACTGTCCTAGGTCGTTGTTCATAACTATAGTATTTCATTGACTGAATGTTCCCCTCAGTGTTTAACCAAAAACCTGGTCGCTGCACCTTTAGTTTACATTTTTTGGTATCCAAACATTTGTGCTCAATGTTGTTTTATATTTTTAATTTTTCATTAAACAACTTCATTTATAAAATTCTCCAAAAGTGAGATTTTACTGAGATCATAATTTCTTAGCTCCTTAAGAAACCAGAAAAGGGGGAGGAACCAACTGAGAAGCCAAAAGAAAGACGCGAGGAAGTGGATAATGGAGACGGAAAACGGGAGCCCTGTGCTAGCTGTGCTGTCCTGAAGCCCGCGCCCTTGGGGAGTTCACTGGAGGAGCCCAAGGAGAAGTAAGCCTGCGCTTTTGTTGTTTTGACCACATGAAGGGTCACAGACTGTCCTTTGTCAGTACAATTGCTTGTATTTCATACTGCTTGTGGAATTAGAAATTTTATGACGGTATGCTTGTCCACATCTTTATTTCTCCTTGGTCATACTAGGAACTTAGCTCCTTTCATCTGCCTCAAGTCTGCTTTCCAAGCAGGGATATGTCATTTTGCTGGTTTCTTAGCTGTGTCTGTCCTAGCCTCTTCCTTTGGATTCCTGTTATCGCCTTTTAGGTCTTCAGGATCTCCTTCACAGTCTCTTGTCCAAGTGCTAAGCTTCCTTTGTTGACGTTATCGTCCCTGTGGCCCTTCCGTGGAATTTGACCAGCAGCTGGTGTTCACCAGCCCAGCCTGTCTCAGGCTAGGGGTCCTTGGGCATGTACTTCTCTGCCTGCTTGTGACATGCTGCTCGTAAAAGGAGCTCAAGCAGGGCTTCTGTGGGAATGGGACAGACACAGTCTCTGCACAGGGGCCAGGGAGATCTGCCAGAACCTTGTCAGGTGGGAGCCCCTCCCTCCTGCCTCTGAGCCTCGTCAAAGTTTGGCCACCTCCACACAGTCAATGGGACCACGTGTATCTAGGCTTCTTGTTCCCCTGACCTAGGGCTCTTGCCCATGCACTGTATCAGGACACCCCTGGAGCTTCCTGGAGCCCAGGGCTGCTCTGCTTCTGAGGTGTCTGGAAGTGAATTTATGTTTGCAGGCAAGATGGCAGGGTCATGAGATTAGGCTGTTGTTTGCTCAGAAACACAGCCATCTGAGTAACTTTTTAATGTCCTTTTGTCCACACAGAGTTGTGATTTAAAAAAAAAAAATTGTTGCCCTCTTTTTGGGGGTTCTGGTTTATTGGTTTGTTTATAAAATTAATTTTTACATGATTAGGAAATTTATGATCTTTTAGCACTCTGGTTTCTGTTAGAGGTGTTTGTATTATTGTTTATGATATAGCAGTGCCTTTTGTCATGTTTCTGGCATGAATTCATACTTTTCTCAGAGATCTTTTTCTCCCTACCAATCCTGTTGCTTCTGTTTTGTGGGGAAGCCACGGACAGCATGTGAGGACTTTTACCTGTGGGTTGTGAAGGGAAAGACTTTAGGAACCAATGGAGCTAAGCAGCCATTTATTTACTTATTATTCATATCAGTTTGATGTATGTATAAAAATTAGTAAATTTCAATTAATTTTAGCTACACTTGAAGCAGAAACCAAGCTGTCAGTATCAGCGCTGTGTCATCATGGACGTGGACCTGGGCCACTAGGAAAGTCACATGAGCACTTTGGTCTCCTGTATTTTATCTGTAAAGGGGGGAGTTATATTTACTCTGGGGGGTTACTGAGAATTAGAAAACTAAGTATATATGCCTATTATGTATGTCATTCAGGTTTAACAGTAGATACTGTCGTTACTACTGTTGATTCCATCTTTCAGCAATTTTTTCTTGAATACCTGTGCTGTGCCTGTTACGTGCACGCCTGTGATGTGCTGATGAGCAGACTTAGGGATTCCCTGCCTCTTCTGGAACTTACAGTCTGGACGGCAAGACAGGTACTCGACAAGCAGTACACCTGAGGTTACTGAGAATTTGTATTGAATCACAGGTCACAGAAGGACAGTGATAAAGAGCAAAGGGAGATGGAGAGAGGATGTCGAGAAAAAGAGCCTGAAGCACAGAGATGCCACATGGATAACAGCAGAAAGCACAGAGCTCACTGTGAGTTTGACAGGTTTTCAAGGAGAAACGAAGAGGAGCCAAAATGGGGGAAAGGAGTCCCCCCAGACAGAGGGAAGAAGGGGAGCCAGGACAGTGGCGTCCCTGTGGAGGCAGCAGAGCGGCCCGGGAGAGAGCACAGAAGTGAAAGCGGCCCAGCACCCAAAGCGGAGCGCCCAGGAAACAAGGTTCTTCTATTCATTCGTTCATCAACCCTAAAAGTATAGACTGCACATCTGTAGGCTTACACCTGCTTTGCCAAACAGAAGTTCCTCTGTTTAGCCAAGACAGAGAAATCTACATCAGGTATCTTGAGGTTTCAGATCACTCACACCGACAGTGGGAAGTCCGCCCCTGCTGGGTCCTGCGCTCTTAGGGCATGTACCGCCCGACAGCTTGCATTTCATGACACCCTGTGGAGCTTTCTCTTACGTTACTAATAACATACTGATTATTAGGAGGTAGTCAGAGGGCTCATAAATACCGGTCAGTTAGATCTGCACAGTCGACACAGGATTGGAATTGCCCACTTAGACCAACAAATGGCTTTTTTCCCCCCCCAGAGTTTGAGGTTAATTTTTATTCACATCACGTTGTTGTGGAGAAGCACTTAATATTAATGGGGTCCCTTCCCTTCCAAGGCCAGGCGCCATGGTGCCAGCCAGTCCCCCACCGGCCCGCCACCTGATGACCGAGGGGACCGAGGCTCCCCAGTCTCCCTGGGTTGCAGTCTGCACCCTCCTGCCACCCCATTCCTGACCCCAGCAGGCACGCTGTCCTCTTTCTGCATGATTTTGTCATTTCAGGGGTTCTTTAGAAATGGAAGCACACAGTGTGTGACCCGAGATTGGCTTTCTCAGCAGACTCCCCTTCAGATCCACCCAAGGTGTTGCTGGTGTCAGTGATGTGGATTTTTAAAATGTTTCCAGTAAAGGCAAGGCAGAGCTACCGGCAAGAGGGGAGCCTTCTTCTTTGCACCCTTGACTAACCACATCTGTATTACTCAAAAGTTTCTGTAGTTACCTTAATCTCAGGTACGGTAGGTACAGCCATGGGTCTTTTTGGTTGTTTCATGAACGCTCGTGTCTCAGCTGCCTTTTCATGTAGTGGCCATGCGTGATCTGTATTTGCACAGCTTTAGGTGTTGGGACTCCTCTCAATGAACTGTGATGCCTTGGAGGTAATAAGGTGCCTTGTGCATAATGGCACCTTTTGTATGAGGCCCGACCGGTTACAGCGTCTTTTCACCATCTGTGCACACCAGTGTCGCCCTGGTGAAAAGCAGGACCGTGCGTGTTGGCCTAAGGCAGAAGGTGGCATGGGAGCCCTGCACCTCTGTGTGCACAGGGATTCAGACCCACAGCCCCTGCCCAGCCCTTTCCCGTTCTCTTCACTGGCCAGGCTTCCGCTAAAGAAAAGGGCATGCTGGTAAATGCCCTGGTGGGGACTGTGGGGCCTGGGAGTGGGTAAAGGTAAGTTGGTGAGCCCTGCAGAAACACTGTGCTGGATGTGCCTGGGCCCCTCGGAGGCCAAGGAAGGGGTGCAGGTGCAGGAGGCTCCCTTGAGCCAGCGGTTGGTTGGTCCCCCTCTTCTTCAGGGCAGAGCTGGCTGGTTTCCCACTGTTGCTCTTGGTCCTTAGCCTTCAGAGTCCCTCTGTCCTTTACTGGCCCCACCACCCTGGTGTCCTGAAGTGGTTCAGCAGTATTGTACACACGTCATTCAAACATGGTTGCATTCTTCCACCTCTGGGACGGTTCAGGAATGACCCACATGGAAAGTGCTCATTACAGATGTTATTAACTATGCAGTTCATGACCCTAAAAAGCCGCCTTTGAAGAGCTGTGCCTTGCTTTGTCTCAGGCTGCGTGTTTACCCCACCTGGTGAGTTGGAGGGGCTGAGACGTGTGTGTAAGTCTTCACCTGTCCACCTGTGAGGGGAATGCAGTGATTCTACTGGCTCTGGGGGTGTTCTGGGTTTGAGCATAACATTTTCCCAGACACTAATTTACCTTCCATCAGGTTATTTTAAATATCGACTGTCTTCCTTTTCATGGCTTTTTTTGGGCTTCAGAATGCCTGGTTTCTGAGGTGGTGCTGTGAAAAGGCAGATTTTTTAGCCACAAGACTGATTGGCTTAGATGATTAGGGTCATCAGACCCTGGCAGTAGAGACATTGTGCCCCCTCCTGTATTGCCAGCCTTTGGAAGGGTAACCCTCCCCTCTGTCCCGGCAGGATCGGCCGGCCTTGCAGCTGTACCAGCCAGGAGCTCGCATCCGAGCACGAGAAACTGGCGGGGGAACCTCTGTGGAGGGCCGTGATGGGAGCAGGGACGAGGCTGAAGATGCTGCATGGGCTGGTCCCCAGAAGAGTGAAGAGGCAGGGTGAGTCCGTGCGCCCATTTGACGGGGAGCTCCCATTCAGCATTCTGTGGGTTAGAGAGGGCATTCCAGAAATGTATCAGTCAGCCTTGAGGATAACCCACAAGATGCATTTACTCCTCATAAAGAAGTCAGAAACTAGAAATATAAATGTGGCGTAGAAACATCTAGAAACCATTCTTAAGAAAGAAAGCTGTTAAAAAATTGAAAAGTTGTCATAGATTTTACTGTTTTTAGTATAAACTAGTATATACTGTTTAGCCAGAACGGAATGAATAATCTCCTTTGAAAAGTAGAAACATACAATTAAAACAGGGAAGAAAATTAGTATTGTACCAGCGTGTACTCTGAAGCACTTTGAAACATGTTGTAGGAATAACCGGTACTTTGAGTTGTACACATTTGTAAGTAAGTGATCTGTCGGGATCCAGATCGCGTGTGTGTGAGCAGTAGTTTAAAAAAGGGAAGGGAGCAGCTCTCCTGCTGTTGTAAGCTGGTGATCCAGACACCTGTGCCATCTGTTGTGAGCATTCCCTGACGTCTGTGTGCTGTAGCCCCTAGGACAGGAGCCTTACCACTATGTCAAGTCCCACAGGTTGAAGTATTGCCCCTTGAACAATTTGGCCACTGTTTTCACAGTCTTTGGATGGATGTGCTGCTCATGGTGTGTAACCACTGTTATGTAAGGGCTGCTGAGATAACATAAGGGCATTATTTGGGAACAAGGATAACTTAGGTACAACATCTGGGGTTTTCCTTTTTGCAGTCTGAGGCAGTTTTATTTTTAAAAGACTTAATGGAGTTTTCTGCAATTATGCGTTCATAGTACTTTTTAATGTTAGTGAAATTTTTAAACATTTATGTATTTTTGGCACTATGCTTTGGACCACATATTAAATAATTTTAGTTGCTATGGATTTGAAGTCCAGTTACGGTACTTTTCCTACATTGAATTTTACGTAATAAAATATTGCTTTTCAAAATGTAGCTTTAATTCCCTGAGTATTTTGTTGATTATTCTTTACTAAATATGACATGTTTATCAAAAATTGAGAATTTGGGGCACCTGTGTGGCTCAGTCAGTTAAGCATCTGCCTTTGGCTCAGGTCATGATTTGGGGGTCATGGGATTGAGCCCCACAACGGGCTCCCTGGCGTGCAGGGAGCCTGTTTCTCTCTCCCCCGACCCTGCTTGTGCTCTCTCTCCCTATCTCTCTCTCAAATAAATAAAATCTTTAAAAAAAACAAAACAAAACCCTGAGAATTATTTATCATTAAAGACATTTGACTGTTGCATACGTAGTCTGTCCCATGGCATTGTAGTGTTCTTGCTCTTGACTGTGGAACTCCAAGAATTTGGCAGGGGAAGGGTGAGAAGGACTTGCTGTGATTCTGTGAGCTCCATGTGACCCAGCACAGCCAGCCCTGATGGAAAAGGGGTAGGTAGTAACTCTTTGAGACTTTGCAGACTCTCTGATCTCTGTTACAACTTGCAAACTCTGCCGTTAGGCAATACATAATGAATGGGCAGGGCTGTGTTCCAATAAACTTATTTATAAAAACATGCAGCAGGCCATAGTTGGCCTGTGGACCATAGTTTGCGGACTCCTACTTAAGAGTACGGATCAGACTGGATCTCCCGATGAGGAAGCCATTATGTTCTCATTGCTCATTTGGGCTTTGATCTGGAAACACAAGTGCGGCTCAAGATGGACTGAAGACTCGAACATAAGACCTGCAACCATAAAATTCCTAGAAGGAAACATGGAGGATTCGATCCTCGTCACCAGTCTTGGTGATAATGTTTTGTATTTGACACGAAAAGCAAAGGCAACAAAAATAAAAACAAACAAATGGACTACATTGGACTAAAAAGCTTCACATGAAAGGAACCCATTTATAAAATGAGAGGAAAAAAATGTCTTCACACAACATACCTATTAAGGGGTTAATATCCAAAATCTGTGAGGAGCTCCTTCAACTCAACAGCAAAAAACCCCAAATTACCCAATAAAAAAAAAGGGGCAAAAGACCCGAATAGACATTTTTCCAAAGAAGACATCCCAGATGGCCAACAGGTCCATGAAAATGTGCTCAACACCACTACTCATCAGAGAAGTACAAATCAAAACCCCAAGGAGATACCACTTTACACCTGTCAGAGTGGTTAAAATCAGGAAGACAAGAGAGCAAGTCTGGACAAGGATACGAAGGAAGGGGAACCCTTGTGCACCATCGGTGGAAATGCCAAGTAGCAGAGCCACTGTGGTATGCCAGGTTCCTCAAGAAATTAAAACTAGAATGTTAAATTAAAAACCATATGATCCAGCAGTGCCACTGTGGGCATAGATAGATGCAAAGGGAGCGGAATCAGGACTACCTTGAAGAGATATCTGTTTACACGTTCATCACAGCATTATTCACAGTAGCCAAGGTATGGAAACAACCGTAGTGTCCATGATGGGTGGGTGGATAAAGAAAATGGAATATTATGCGGCCTCATAAAAGGAAACCCTACCATCTTCAACAACGTGGATGAACTTGGAGGGCATTGTGCTAAGTGAGGTAAGCAGACAAAAAAGACAAATACTGCATAGTATCACTTATATGTTCAGTGTGAAAAAAAGTCAAACTCATGGAAACAGAGTAAAATGGTGGCCACCAGGACAAGGGTGTGAGGGAAATAGAGGTTAGTGAAAGTCATAGGTTATTCAGTTATAAGAATAAGGTCAAGGATCTTATGTGCAACAGTGACTGTAGGTGATAACACTGTATTGTATAATTGGAATTTGCTAGGAGAGTAGAGTTTTCTCACCCCAAAATAAGTAAATATGTGAGGTGATGCTAACTCAGTGTGAATCCTTTCATAATGTATACATTTTACAAATCAGTATTTTGGACACTTTAAATGTTACAAATTTGTCAGTTATACCTCAGTAAAGCTGGAAAATAAGTAAAAAGTAGTTACACTCTCTCAAAGGTTCCTGAGATTTGTCCCCAGGGCTTCCCAGAAGTCACTTTGAGATTACTGATTTAAAACAATAATACATTGGGGTGCCTGGGTGGTTCAGTCGCTAAGTGTCTGCCTTCGGCTCAGGTCGTGATCCCAGGGTCCTGGGATCCCTGCTCCACTGGGCTCCCTGCTCCGCTGGGAGCCTGCTTCCCCCTCTCCCTCTGCTTGTGTTCCCTCTCTCGCTGTGTCTCTCTCTATCAAATAAATTTAAAAAAAAATAAAACAATAATACATTTGTATAATTGGTTACCTTGGTATGAAATACTTCCATATACACTTCCCAGTTTCGGCTTAGACTCACTTTTAAGATTTATTGGGCAGGACGTACATGATCTCCCTTTTATAAACTAGGAAACAGGTTTAGAGATACCGAGCACCTGTTGTTGGCAAAGTCAGAAGCTGCTCTCATATTTGTAAAGTTTTATTACTAATTATCCAGAAAAAAAGGTTTCTGAGTTTATCACATTTCTAAGAAATGGTAGAAATGTTAGGAAAGAATGTTCTTCACATGGACATAGCCCACGGGAGTTGCAGCCCACATCATGGGGAGGGACTGCAGTGCTCAGCATGACCAGCGGGTGGCATGGGGCTGGTCACCTGTTGGTTTGCCTTCTTTATTTGCTTTGCAAAACTCTGTTTTTTCCTATCGTTTCTCATTTTAGATCCCAGTCTGGTTTTACTCAGCTACCTAATAATTTTAATAATTATATTTAAACGTGAACATAGCAAAGCAGAACACTATCAGTATTTTAATGGATCTCAGTCTTGCTAGTAAATTATAAACACCAGCTGCCTGAAGTAATTCCTCGAATCTGACATGAAATAGGCACTTTGAAGAATCTCATTTACATCTTTGGAAGCAAGTTTTCACTTGCTTGATAATAGTGCTGACCGAGTAATCATCTCCCACTTCATGAGTCACATAACAGTGAGACCCTTAAGGGAAGGTGAGGCCGCTCATGGGGCAACGGGTTCTCTGTATAGACCTCCACAAAGACAGCGGGGTGCATAGCCGCAGTCTAGCGGCCCCTCTGGCCACAGTCCTGCACACGTAGAGGACCCGGGTGGTTACGAGTGGGAGCTTCTCCACGTCCCGCCGTGAGAAGAGGATCTTTTATGTTCGCCTCTCTCATGGAATTCTCCTTTGTGTCTGTCTTCTCAACTCTGATGAAAAGAGAATTATCTACACTTTAAGTAGATTTGTTTTCTAGTCTGTTCTTCCTGTCTTTAAGGGCATGTCAGAGATTAAAGTGGAGAATTAAGTAGGTGTTTGATCTATTTGATCTGTGTTAATTAAAAGCAAAAAAGAAATGAGAGAAAATAAGTTTATTTTCAGAACAGTATTTAGAGTCAAGAGGGTTTTTTTTAACCAAATAGCCTACTTACATCCCCCAGTTTTGCTTCAACCCAGTCCCAGCTATAGCAAGGTCTAATGATAGTAATTGTTATGTGAAAATTCAGTTTTAAATCTTTATTTTTAAAATTTTGTCACTTCAGTGAAGTTTAGAAAAATGCTGTCAGTCTTCTCTGTGTGAGCTTCTGTTGGGCTGCATTTTGGTGGAAAGCTAACAGCTGCTTGTAAGTGCTTCTCCTTATCTTTGTATCAAAAGCATGTTTATCATATAATGTTTTAAATTTCTCCCAGAATTCTAAAGGAAAAGTAATTTCATTAGTAACTTTGTATCACAAAAGCAATAAAAGATGTCCTGGCAGACTTAAGCAGTCTATCCCATAGAGGAATGGCATTTTTCAACAATAATAGCACTTTTAGTAGAATAATTTAAATTATTTTCATGGTAGAAATTATTGTCATGTCAAGGTGCCAAACAGAGCTGTGTGCCTATATATAATTACCTGGGTACACATGCATGGAGTAGCCATTTCCTACATCACTGGGGCCATGCTTTTCTGAACCAAAAAGTGGAACAACTGATTGGCAAAGGATTCTTGTGCCACTCTGGGGTGTGAGGTTCAATGTAGGAGATGTTTGGGTACCAAACTGCTGGCATTTCTTGGATGTCTTGACAGATGGTTCTAGAAACCATGATATTCAGACTGAACTTTGTCCCCACAGAGTTCACATGTTGAAGCCCTAACCCCCCTACCCCCTGCACTGTGGCTGTATCTGGAGGGAAGAAGTAATCAATGTTAAAATGGTCATAAGGATGGGACCCCAATCTGATAGGATTAGTGTCCTTGTAAGAGGAGACACCAGACGGTGCCCATCTGCAAGCCAGGGAGGCCTCACCAGGAACCAAAACACCTGGCACCATGATCTTGGACTTCCAGCCTCCAGAACTGGGAGAAATAAGTATCTGTGTCTGAAGTGCCCATCTGTGGTGTTTTGTTAATGGTGGCTGGAGCTAAGACAGGCCTGTCCCAGGAAATCTGAGGACTTGAGAGGGTGCAGGAAGGAACCCAGTGGTAGTGCCCTCTCCTGGATCATTCCAACAAGATTTGGTTGTTCCTGTGTTATAAAGAAAATTCCTCAGGTAAAATTGCCACATCAAAACATAAAATAGAAATACCCTCACAGCCAGCATTTGAACTAACACTACATCCTACAGAGCCATACAAGTGCAGACAGCACACCAGCTGTCCCTAGGTCCTGCCATAACAGGAGAAATGGGAATGGCTGGCTGTCAGAATTCTGATGCTGAAATGTCCACAGTGTGTCACAAAGTTAGAAGTGCAAGATGTGCCCTAAGTAGTTTAAACACATTGGATGTTTGTATGTGCTAGAAAATGTCTGGAAAGATGTGTACCAATGTGGAAGTATAGCGTCTGTTAATCTACAACGAGGGAGGGGCGCCTGGGTGGCTCAGTCGTTAAGCATCTGCCTTCGGCTCAGGGTGTGATTCCAGGGTCCTGGGATCGAGCCCCGCCTTGGGCTCCCTGCTCCGCTGGGAGCCTGCTTCTTCCTCTCCCGCTCCCCCTGCTTGCGTTCCCTCTCTCGCTGGCTGTCTCTCTCTCTGTCAAATAAATAAAATCTTTTTTTTTTTTTAATCTACAACAAAGGAAGCAAGAATACTCAGTGGGGAAAAGATGATCTCCCCAGTGAATTGTGCTGGGTTCTGAACAGCTGCAGGCAGAAGAATGAAACCAGACCACTTTTTTACACACAGAAATAAACTCCAAATGGATTAAAGACCTAAATGTGAGCCCTGAAACCATAAAACTCCTAAAAGAAAACATAGGCAGTGGATAGTGTGTTGGTTTAAACAAAGGAGAGATTCTACTTGGTGCAACTGGTTACTAAGTGGCCAAGTGAGGCTGAGATGCCAAAAATTCCTGTCGCACTTGAAGTGGGCTCTGGAGTGGGCTGGAAAATGGCCCCAAAATGTAGCCACATCCTAGTCTCTGGAGCCTGTGAAGGTTACCCTATATGGGGAGGAAAGGGGTTTTTGTAGACATTAAATTCAGGATCTGAGATGGGGAGACTCTCCTGGGCTGTGCAGGTGAAGGAGGCAGGGAAGGGTTTTACACCCGGGTATTCAGAAGAGAGGATGAGGTGCAGATACTGTCACAAGCCAAGGGAGCCTGCAGCCCCCACAAGCTGGAGGAGGCCAGGAAAAGATTGTCTCCCGCAGTCTCCAGCGGGAGCAAGCCCTGCAGACACTGATTGTGGGCTCCAACCTCCAGGACTGTAACCATAGATTTCTGTGCTTTTAAGCCACGAAGCTTGTGGTCATTTGTTGTAACAGCCATAGGAAATTAGTACAGGCACCCTGACTTAAATGGGAGACGAAGACCCAGGAGTTCAGTGGCAAAGCCGGGAAGCTGACCAGAGCAGGCAGAAGGGCCAGTGAGGCAACCAGAAGGGCCTTCCCCCAGATAACTCTGGGTTGACTGATCACCAAGTGCCTGGGGTTGAAAAAGATAAAGTGCCCACGAGATCCCTGCTTGGTTTGCATACTTAAACCCTATGTCAGATCTGTGAATACAGCTCTGACTTGAGCAACCCTCAACCAATTTGTAGACTAGGGTAGTTTCACAGACCAGAGAGCCTCAGCTGCACTCGAAGAACTTGTGAGAACAAGTTTGTTCTGTGACTTTTCTTTCTGTAGGCATTTACCGCAGACTGGCAAAGATCTACAAGCTTGACACTGTTGGCAAGGCTATGCCTTTGTTGGGGTTACAGGACCCGCAGGATCCCAGGTCACTGATGCCTGAGCAACTATGGCATGAGGGGCCAGCATGGGTGTCACCAGTGGGGGTCGTTTAGGGATGGCACTGCGGTGGCCCTGAGTAATCCAAGAGGACCTGTGCTTTGGGACCATCCAACCTTTCCTTGGTGCTCCTTTCTGTGTCCAACACACACATGCTGCCTCCACCTGCACCTCTTTGTGCCCTTGTTTCCTACTGACGTCGCTTTCCCCTCAGCTACCAAGATGCCTCTCCCCTGCATCCTCACATTTTCGAGAGTACAGCGTCTCAAGCCCCTGCAGACCTGACCCCACCAGGCTCCCAGGCTCCACCTGCCCCTTAGGGTGTGAGCCCGCTGCTATGGACCAGTCTTCCCCGTGCCCTGAGTGCCCGGGCTTCCCTGAGAAACTCACTCTTCATTTTAGAATCAACTCCATGCCCTCTCTCCCCTCATAGCCCTGGTTTTTCTATTACCACTCCCCTCTGCCTTTGAACACCACAGAAGCAGGCTGCTTTATTCATTTCCTATTCCAAAGCCTAGAGCTGGTTCTGACACAGAGCAGACCCTTTTAAATGAGTGAACAAATCAATGCACCCTTCATGGGTTCCACTCTGGGACACTCCTGGGATAGAACAAGAAGAGTGTCTGACCATGTGGCCCAGAGAAGGCCCCTGGCAGCCCCAGACAGGAGGTGCCATGGCTGCACCACAGCTCGGCCGGGGGTTACAGCAAACCAGTCAGCTTGTAGGAGTTCAGCCGAGTGGGGCAGCCCCTGGGCTCCTCACATGCACCAGCCGGGCCTCTAGTGCCAAGAGGGAGGAAGGAGCAGCCACGGGCGCCTGAGACAACTTGACACTGCCGCGTGCACCCCCAGAGTGTTCCCCCCACTGCTGCTCGTTCAGCACGAAATCTGTGTGCATGTTCCCCACCTCTCTTGGGAGGGCTGTTTCTCGTTTCAGGCAGAGAGAAACCTTCCGTGACCTGCAGGTAACGTGCCCAAACAAGCAGACACACACATTCTGGCATCGGTGTTTCCACCGTGGGGCCAGGCAGCGGTAATCTGCTATGGCAGCCCGATGGACTAAAACAAAAACGAGGTGCCGTATCCCTCTGTGAATTAAAAGCAGCAGCGTGTTCACAATG
The DNA here is from genome assembly GCF_002007445.2 of Ailuropoda melanoleuca. NCBI lineage: Eukaryota > Metazoa > Chordata > Mammalia > Carnivora > Ursidae > Ailuropoda > Ailuropoda melanoleuca. The sequence goes on from NC_048224.1 coordinate 141,513,906, forward strand.
GTTGAAGCTGGTGAGGATCCAGTTCACTACTGTCCCGACTTCTGTAAATGTTCAAAGTGTTCAGTAGTAAGTGTTAAAAAGTCCATCTCGGATGGGGATTTTTTCCAGCTGGTTCACATGTTGACAGATGAACTGAATGAATACTTTGTACTGATGGAACAAGATGATCCCGGACAGTCCTATTCCAGTTTTTCATTTTTTTGGTCTCACTGCTGAGACCACGTTGACGTAGTTAGGGACCAGAGGGGTCTTGTCATAGGAATGCCACCTAATTCTTTAAATTTATTTTGAGTTCTATGCCAAACGTTCAAGTTATCTATAATTAGAAATTACTTATAAGGGTTTTACCATCTAATAACTCTTTCAATCTTAGTGAAAACGAAGAACCGACTTTTAAAAGGGTTTGTTATTCATTTGGACTCATTCATCTTCTGTTTCTGGGAAGCAGACATAAAAGGTCCTCAACTCACTGCCAAGAAGAGGTAAGCCATAAAATCTTAATCTTTCACTATTCACGATTCTCATTTTCAATCAGAGCCTAAAGTAACAATGGCATCCAGTATTTACGAAGTACGTTCAGTGTGCCGGGAATTTTACTGAGTGCTCTGAGCGCTTTATGCTGTCTTATTCCGTAATAACCTTATGAGGGAGGTCCTACAAGTCTGCCCTGTTTCGCACCTGAGGATGATAGCTTGCTCAAGGTCACCTTCGGCATGCACACGCACACACACACACACACACACACGCTAAGCTCGGGAGGCACGTACAAAGGCAGGTTTGTCCGACTTCACAGCCCAAGCTCTCAACCGCTGTACTCGTGATCCCCGGCAGGCAAGTAAGTGTGTGCTCGTCAAGCATCAAAGCTGTAACGTCCAAGAAGGTAGGCCCTTAGCTTTGCCAGTGCCTTACCTCAATTTTGGTGATGGGCAAGTGCTGAAAGTCCTTGCATGGAGAGGGAGCCTGGCTTTTAGTCTTATACAGAATGTAGGGCAGGAGAGAGGTCATGGGCTCCTTCTGCAGTTCCACAGCCGCAAAACAGTACCCAAGACCTGGCCGTGCTCGCCACTCCTGCTTTTTTTCACCAGCAAGAGCAGGTGACTTACTTGGGCACCCTGTTCCGAGCACGGAACATGGCTATTTGGAAGAGGGTTGGATTTGCGTTGTCACAATACGTGTGTAAAGGAACTCAGCTGGCCTGCATCAGGTTCCTGGTAGCCTTTCACTTGCACATGTGTGGAAGGGCCATTCCTTCACGTATTCAGCTAGTATGTATTGAGTGTCTATAATGTGTCGACCCCATCAATTCCCACCTGCCTCACCCCACTGGCTGTGAACCTTCGATGGTCATTCAGCAGAGCCAGCTGTGCCTGGCAGATAAGAACCCCCTTCCCACCAGCAAGGCCTTCTGCGGGACTGGGCTCCCCTCCTTCTCCCTCTGATAAGGGGGCTCATGAATGGTCCTCAGGCCACAGTTCATCTTCTGGTTCTTTCCTGCTGAGGTGGAAAGTCTCGGTCTCACCCACTAGACGAGACATGGTGCTGTTTGTTTTCTATGCCCTATAGCTTATAGAGCACACGGAATGTCTGTATTTTTTCCCCTCATTCCTGTATTTGTCTCTTTCACATGTAGTTGATTTTTTTAAGTGAAATGTTTGAATTCCTTCTTAATTTCCTTTTGCATGCAATCTATAGCAGTTTTCTTTATGGTTACCATGGGGATCAACATCCTAAAGTTATAACATTCTAATTTGAATTTGTAGCAGTGCAACTTCTGTAACAGAAAAACTGCTCCTTTACAACTCCGTCCCCTCCCCCTTTTGGTTGTTGATGCCACGAATTACATCTTTATGCCTTGTGTGTCCGAAAACATAAATATTTTTTTAAAATGCATTAGTCTCCTAAGTGTTGTGGAAAACAAGAATTGGAGTTACAAAGCCAAGTTACAGTAATACTGGTTTTACAGTAATATTTTTTCTTCATATGTCTTAGTCTCTTAAATGACTTAGCTAAGAAAAAAGTAGTTACAAACCATTGTCACAATAACACTAGCTTTTATAATTGCCCTTATATTTACCTTTACGAAGATACTCCTTTCTCCACGCGGCGGTGAGGTGGTGTCTAGCGTCCGTCCGTCTCTCCCTGCGGGATTCCACTGAGCACTTACTGTGGGTACATCTCGTGGTCACAGACTCACTCAGCTTTTGTTTATTCTGGGAATGTCTTGATTTCTCCCTCGCTTTTGAAGGACAGTTTGGCCAGATTTGGAATTCTTGGTTAACAGTTGTTGGTTTTTTCTTTTAGCACTCTTAACACATTGACCCAGTGTGTCTTCTGGCGTTCACATTTTGATAAGAAATCTGCACATATTCTCATGGAGGACCCCTTGTGTGTGATTATTTTCTTCTCTACTGCTGCTTTCAAGATTCGTCCTTTGTCTTTTAAACATTTAATTATAATGTGTCTCAGGGTGGGTCTCAAGTTCATACTACTTGGAGTTTGTTGAACTTCTTGGATGTTTATACTCATGTCTCCCCTCAAGTTTGGAACGTTTTCAGCCATTTATTTCTTCAGATATTCGCTCTGCCCCCTTTCTCTCTCTCTTCCCCTTCTGGGTTGCCCACAGTGTGTATGTTGGTCTCCTTGACTGTGTCGCACAGGTCTCGTAGGTTCCGCTCACTTTTCTTCATTCTTTTTTCTTTCTGTTCCTCAACCTGGATAATTTCCATTGTTCTGTCTTCAAGTTCACAAATACTTCTGTCTGCTCAAGTCTGCCTTTGAATCCCCTTAGTGAATTTTTCATTTCAGTTGTATTTTCAGCTCCAGAATTTCTTTTTAGGCTTTCAGTCTTCTTGTTGGTATTTCCATTTTGTCCACACACCCTTTTCTTGACTTTCTCCACCTTTAGGGCCATTGTTTTAGAGGCTTTTTTTTTTTTAAAGATTTTATTTATTTATGCGACAGAGATAGAGACAGCCAGCGAGAGAGGGAACAAGCAGGGGGAGTGGGAGAGGAAGAAGCAGGCTCATAGCGGAGGAGCCTGATGTGGGGCTCGATCCCGTAACTCCGGGATCACACCCTGAGCCGAAGGCAAACGCTTAACCGCTGTGCCACCCAGGCACCCCTAGAGGCTTTGTTTACTAGATCTGCCATTAAATCTTTCTCACAGACTCTGTTGAAACTTTTTCCTTGGAATGGGTCATACTTTCCTGTTTCTTTGTATATCTTGTGATACTTTGTGAAACACTGGACATTTGAATCTACAATGCAGAACTGTGGAAATAGGGTTCTCCCTCTTCCCCAGGGTTTGCTGTTTTTTGTTGTTTTTATCACTGTAGGTTCTATCGGCCTGAGGTATGAACAGTGTCTTCTTATGTCTCTTCAGAGCCTTTCCTTGGGCATTCATGGCCACTTTCTCGTTTTCCTTGTACATGCAGCTGTTTTTAATGTCCTAGTCTTTAATGTCTGGCTCCCAAATGGGGAAAAGCAGAACTGACGTTGGGGTGGGGGTGTTAGGGGTAGTGGTGGTGGTGAGTCCTGGCCCTTTAAATCTCAAAGTCACTTCAGCTGGAGGGGGAAGGGGTTGCAACAGTGGAGGAGAGGCAACCAGAATGGCTGCCCACCTCTTTGCCTGCACCTTTGACAGAACTAGCGATCAGCAGTCAAAGCACAGATCCCCAGTATTTGGAAGACAGGGTCCTTTTTACCCATCCTAGTTCCTGTAAGTCGTGTGCAAGATGTTCACGTGGCGGGGTGGGGATGGGTAGCTGCCACTGTGTGAAGAGCTAGAATTTACTGTGCAAGCCTTCCCTGCAAGCTGCAAGCCTTCAACAGAGTTGAGTTTCAAATAGTTACACCAGACAGGTTCTGCCAGTGCAACTGTTGCCTACCTGGGGGACAGATTTCTGTTGCTTCCTACCCCACCATCTTCCCGGAATCCTCACTGCTTGACTGCCTTTGGTTTACTGTTTCAAGTTGTCCTGAAGGTCTATTTCCTCTCTCCAGCACACAGTTACGCTGCTCCAAGGCCACCAGTCCCTTGGGCGAAGGTTGGGAGAAAGGCTAACTATGAATTTTTTGGCAGTGTACTTGGGTCCTCGCTCAAGGGGACCATGCCTCCCCTGCATACAAGGGGTTCTGGGTTTGTAAACTGGCTTAAGTCTGGGAACTGATTGAGGGGCCAGGGTTCTCTGTTTTTGATTCAAATAAAATTTTTTTTCACTTGACCTAGAACTAACTCTTCCATTTACACAAATCAAGAATTTCTTAGGCTTCTATGTATTTCATCTAATCCTCTTGTTGGCCCATGGCAAGCATTTGCAAGAGATCAGCTAGTGATAGAAGCAAAAAGTTAGTATTATGCTCAAACCAACTAAGCCACTAATTGGCCAGGATCAAAAGTATTAAATCATCTTATTTTATTCCAACAGTTTTTTCAGTTTTAGTTCGGAGAACTTGTAATGAAAGTGTAGCATTCCTGCGCTGATTCAGTCTTAGAGGGTTTTTCTCTTCTTTTCTTTCTCCAATTCTTAAAATTAAAAGCAGTTTGGCAAGAGTAGCCCTGGAAAGTGGAGAGAGCTGTGCCCGGCTTAGTGAGAGTAGCAGTTTTTTGTTTTTTAAGATTAGAGAGGGAGAGAGGACACGGGCAGGGAGAAGTGGCAGAGGGAGAGGGAGAAGCAGGCTTCCCACTGAGCCTGATGTGGGGCTCAATCCTAGGACCCAGAGATCATGACCTGAGCCGAAGGCAGACACTTCACTGACTGAGCCACCCAGGCGCCCCAGGGTAGCAGTTTAATAGGAAACAGGGAGCATTTTCTTGGGGAAGAAAAAACAATGAGCAGAGTGGGGTTGGAAGGTTGCTTGAGTCAGGTATGGTTTGCCAACGGAAGACCTTAAATGTGTAACATAAAATCAGTCTTGTGGAGACCTGATTTCAGTGTGTAAAGGGTGGGTGGGGGCTGACACGGAGTCCCAACACTACAGTCTACTGTACTAACAGATGTACTCAGTGGTGACGGCCTAGACCAGTGAGGTGGTAACAGATACATTGCTGAAGAAAGCTAGCTTGCAGCAGGCCAAGCAGAGGAATCAAAACCCCAAATTTCAAGCCCAGGTGTGGTAGGCAGAGTGGCCCCAAAAGATGTCCAACTCCCAGGCCCTATGACTATGGCAGTTTACATGGCAAAGGAGATTTAGGGCTGCTGGCAGATCAGCTTAGATTATCTGGGTCACCGAATGTAAACACCAGGATCTTTACATGGAGGAGGGAAGCAGGAGATGCTGGGTGCATCCCTACTTTAGCATAATATCCTATTATGAAAAAACCCACGTAAGATGGCAAGTCATGGGATCTAGTTGGCTCCACCTTGTGCAAAGGTCTAGGAAGGATTCTATGAGAAATTTGCAGCAGAAGTGTAAAGTCCTAAGGAAAATAATGTTACCCAGAGACTGCAGGCTTCAAAAGGGTTTCTGGGTGCTGCACACCTGTCTTTTCCAGTCATAATTTTGAGTCAGTATAGATGAGAACAAGACCACTGTCCTTCTTGTTGGCCTAGAAGGAAACTCCAGTACTGGAAGCTTGTTGTCAAGGGGCCCAGTGTAAACTGACAACAGCATCAACTACTCCCCAAAGAGGTGAGACCTAGAGCCTGTAAGGTCTGCCCAGGATTCTACAAACACTAAGATCATCCCAGGATTCTATAAGCACAGAAGTCTTCTCAATTGGCCTATTAATTTGGATGCTATGGAAAAAAGTGCTCGCTGTTCAAGTGTTGGGAACAGGGGGCGCCTGTGTGGCTCAGTCGTTAAGTGTCTGCCTTCGGCTCAGGGCGTGATCCCGGTGTTCTGGGATCAAGCCCCGCATCAGGCTCCTCCGCTGGGAGCCTGCTTCTTCCTCTCCCACTCCTCCTGCTTGTGTTCCTCTCTCGCTGGCTGTCTCTCTCTCTGACAAATAATAAAATCTTTAAAAAAGTGTTGGGAACAGCTTAATTAAAGGTAGTCTCTCAACCCTTGGCTGCACAGAATCCTTACAGCACTAAATGTTTCACACTGTTTTTACACAAGTCAGCCAGGATGTGGATCGTCCGCAACAAGCACCGCCAAGTGTAGCATTTCCCTCACTTACCTGGCCACAGTACTGAGAAAACATAGCTTAGAAAATGCTGCTCCAGATAGGAAAACTTAGCATGATGAGAACAGGGGGAACAGGAAAGAATCATGGAACCTGGGTATCATACAATTACACAAAAAACACACACATGAGGATGCTGACATGAAAGCCTTTGTTTTTAATTTGGTTGATACACATTTGACAAAATATTTTAGAACAAAATAATCCACGAACAGGCACAAGGTATTTACAGTAACAACTGTAGAAAACATACAACTGACGTACTCTCAAACAGAAATGTCTACTTACAAAATTTTCTACTGTGACTCTGGAAGACTCTCAGTTCCTACTCATGACCAGGTCTGAACCCCCCTAGGTGGTGTGTGAGGCCCAGGAGCAGGAAGTGCAGTTCTGACACATTTGGCAGTTAAGGATCATCTATTGGTGTGAGCTCACAGGGAAGAAAAGAGACAGACCTGGTGGGTGGGGTGGGTGGGGTGGGGAAAGTGGTGCAGAATGGAAGACTTCGAAGGAAATAACTAAGGACAAGACCTAAGTCACACTCATCTTTCCTGGTTTCCTAGAGGAGGCCGCAAACCTTTTTAAACTTACTCGACATCTCTTTTAGCAGAAAATCAGCAACCCTGAGACTCCAATTTTCCATGACGTAAAAGCTAATAAACATCTAGAACTGCTCAAGATTTATAAATAAACTAACTTTACATGATCAAATAGGAACTTCAAAATACCTTTTATGATCTGAAAATACATTTAAGACAAAAAAATTTCTCAAATTTTTCATGCCTAATTCTTAAACATTCCAACTAATAATTTCCATTATCTGAAGTTAGTTTCACAAAAAAAAAAAAAATACACTTTGACTAGAAGTTTTAAATTGAGTGAACCTGCTCTTGATTGTTAAGTGGACCACCTACATCTTCATATTATTCAAATACATTTAAAAGAAATTAGAGAAATTTTATCCATCTGGAATACAGTTACAAATTTCTTGACGTACAAGATAGCCACATAAACAGAGACCATAAAAAAACCCAAATGCTTATTCTTTGTAACGCTACTGAGACGATTAAACACAGTACACCACACAACGTCAACATCTACTGATCCGACCGCACGTTACAGTTCCAACACAACTCTGTAGACCGTATGCCCACGCCATGTGGAAAAGTCAGATTTGCTGCTCCTCCACAGGCTGTTCAAGAGCTTCCATTAGCTTCTTATTTGCCTCCTCATTATGCCGGCTCTGACAGTGAGTTAAATGTTTCTTAAAGCCTCTTGGGAAATTTGATTCAAAATTACAACGTGGACATTTAAGTAAACTCTGCCCGTGGGCTGCTACATGATTTTTAAGGAGAGATTCCAAAAGAAAAGCCTTTCCACAAATTGTACATTTGTAAGGGCTATGAACATTATGCTTATTAACCAAATGATGCAAAACCGCACCTTTTTTCATAGCTCGACAGCAACAAATTTTGCAATAATACTTTCCTTTTCCGCGCTTCATATACTTTGCGATCTCTTCTTCAGAGATGAAAGCCTCTTTCTCTTCAGTAAATTGTAACACGTTTTTGGACTGCTCTGGACCAGTCATGTCCATTTTGTTCTCTTTACTGAAATCGACGGATTCTACATCGACCTGCTCTTGATCACTGCTCGATTCTTGGCCCTTGCTGTCTACCACATCCAAATCTGCTTTTATGTACTCACTGCTACTAAGCTCAGCGTCTGAGTTCTCTTGGTTGTCTTTCTTGAGTTTCTTCGAGGAAGGAAATAAAGTGTCTTCTAGGAGTTTCTTAGGTGTAGCTAGTAGTTCTTCCTGAACCAAAATGTCACACTTTTGATCATCTATGGCGTCTGTCTGTAGTTCGTCACCAAGCTCAACGGCCTTCTGAGATTCTGAGAAGATAGCAGATTTGGGCAGTTCAGGGAAAAGGGCATGTTTCCGGGGCTCTGGAAAAAGAGCACGTTTTCGTGGTTCAGGAGAAGCTGGAGGGGCTGTTTTGGTGGGCTCAGAAAACAGGGCAGGTTTTCTAGGTTCGGTATCGAGAGAGAGAACAGGCTTCCAGATATCGGAGGTCCCCTTAGGGGACTCAGATGGTCCAGAAGGTTTCCGAGGTTCAATAAAAAAGGAAGACTTCCAGAGGTCAGGGGAACCAGCACGGGAACTTCTCTGGGACTCGGGAAAATCAAGAGAAGCAGAAGTTTTCCGCTGGTCAGGAGAAAGCTTCCAAAGCTCTGGAGACCCCGAAGGTTTTCTGAGCTCCGGAGATCCTGCCGGACTGCGGATCTCGGGGGACAACGGTGGGCCTGGTTTGCGAAGCTCAGGGGACACTGAGGGAACTGTCTTCCAGTGTTCAGGTGACAAGGTGGGAGTTGTCTTTCGGAGTTCTGGCGGGCCAGACTTCCATGACTCAGGAGACGCAGGGGGAGACTTCCAGGAACCAGGGGAGACCGATGAAGATTTCCAGGATGCGGGGGACACAGAGGAAGTTGGTTTCCATGGTCCAGGTGAGATAGAAGGAATTGGCTTCCAAGGACCAGGAGACACAGATGGAGCAGGTTTAGCTGGCTTCCAAGGTCCTGATGACGCCGAAGGACTGGATTTCCAAGACCTTGGGGACCCAGGTGGCCCTGGCTTCCAAGAACCTGGTGACACAGCTGGGGCTGGTCTTCTGGGCTCTGGGGAGACAGCAGGGAATGGCTTCCAAGGTTCAGGAGACTCCGATGGGGATGGCTTCCTTGGCTCAGGGGAGATAGTCCGGGCTGGCTTCCGAGACTCTGGAGATGCAGTTGGGGATGGACCCCAAGGTTCAGGGGAAGCAGCCAAAACTGGTGACTCTGGAGATGAGCCTGAAGGTGGCCCCAATGTTTCTGGGAAATGGGAGTGTTTCTGGGGTTTAGGATTAATAAGAGTGGCCTTTACTGGCTCAGGAGATATAGGGGCAAGTTTCTGTGGTTCTGGAGAAGGAACAGGGATGGGTTTCTGAGACTCAGAAACAAGAGGGACTGGTTTTGGAAGTTCAGGAGAAGAAACAGAGGCAGATCTTGGAGGCTCAGGAGAAGGAAGAGAAGGTGTCTGTGACTCAGAAGAAACAACAGGGCCAGGCTTCTGAGGCTCCAGGGAAGTGAGAGGTGTAGGTTTTGGTGATTCTGGAGACATGATTGGGCCAAGTTTCTGTGTTTCTATGGAAAGGGCAGGTAGGGGTTTTGGGGGTTCTGCTGAATTAGAGGGTACTTTCTGGTGCTCAGGAAGAGGAGGGCTTTTCCCAGGATCTGTTTCTCTGCTTAGCTGATTTTTTGGTTTCTCATTCCACTTCTCTGGGCCTGCATGTTTGGACGTGATGTGATAGTACACATTAGAGTACATCTTGCTGGTGAAGAAGCACTTATGGCAGTGGAATAGTTTTGCACTTTTCTGGTAAAATATCATTTTACCTAACCCACCAGCATCCATTTCATCACAAAATTCTGGATGGATGGTGCCCATGTGGATTTGCACATTTTCATAATCCGTGCCTCGGAAACTGCAGTGGTCACACTCCAAACGTGATGATGGTTTACGGAGTTCTTGGAATACTTCCATTTCTCTCTCTGTCATAACACACACGATTATATTCTGTAAAAACGTTCAACAGTGCTGCAATAAAATAGAAATTAATTATTTTCAGGGAACATAATTTTGAATAAAATGCTGTTCTCTAACTATCCATTCTTTAACTGCATAATTTTGTGTCTGGAATGGCATGTGCATTTATCAGATCATATCTCAATAAAGATTTTGAAGAGAAAGGAGACATGGAACTAATTTTTTTTTTTATAAAGATTTTATTTATTTATTGGACAGAGATAGAGACAGCCAGCGAGAGAGGGAACACAAGCAGGGGGAGTGGGAGAGGAAGAAGCAGGCTCCCAGCAGAAGAGCCTGACGTGGGGCTCGATCCCACAACGCCGGGATCACGCCCTGAGCCGAAGGCAGACGCTTAACCGCTGTGCCACCCAGGCGCCCCTATGGAACTAATTTTTAACTGAGTCCCAGTAACTGCTACTATTAGAGGGATCACCTCATGTAATCCTCCTAACACTATGACTCAGTTTCATTTTCATTTGTAGATGAAGAAACAGGTTCAGAGAGGTGCCTCACCCAGATTATAACAGTGATCCAAGCCTGACCCCAGAATCACCTAGCATGTGCCTTACATCTTGACTCTGAAACCCAGAATCAACAAGCTGTCAGCACGTAAAGCTCAGCCAACATCAAAATTAAAGCTAGGCAGTTTAAGGCTGAGCAAGAAACTAACTCCAATTCAGAGAGCATTTGTTCAACTAAAATTAAGAAAAGATGGCTTTTTAAAAATATCAACACATTTTGTAATGTTTTATCCATCCTCGTATCAAATATTTTAATCATTCATTTAATAAATGAATTATTTTCTGTGTCCCGTTTTTCTAGGCACTTGGGTTTAAAGACATGTCTTGTACTATGGTGCTTACATTAGGTGCAAAGCCAAGTGTGAACACCGAGAAGGCTGTCAAGGAAAGACGCTCGAGCATAGATCCTGAATGATGTAAAGGAGTTCGCCCAGCAAAGGGTAATTCAGATAGAGGACACCCTTGAAGCAGTAATTATGCTTGCCAGTAATTATGACTTTTTAGAAGTTTAAGCAAGTCTTCTAGGGTGGTGAAAAGTAACAGGAGCTCATAGTTAAAAATGTACTCATTCATACAGAACAACGTATTTACACAGTATCACTTGTTCTATGTATACACAGTCTCGTACAAACACATCCTACACAAATGGCATATTAAACACACTGTTCTACAACTTGTTTTCATTTAAGGAAGAGAAGGTGGTTCAGGAGGAAGAAGACCAGGCTCCTGAGGCTTCAGGGCAAGAAGAGGAAGAGGTTTCGGTGATTCTAGAAACTAAAGTAGGCCAAGTAGGCCAGAGTAAACACATCTGTGTTTCTACCATATAGAGAGTAAGCACTAAATTTCCTTGTGCATAGCTTGAATGTGAGGGTATTTCTGAAGGGAAAATTACTAGAAGTGAATTGCCTGGTTCAAGGGTGATTTACATTTAAAATTGATACATTTCATGAAACTCTCAAAAAGTTACAGTACTATTAATACCAACCAAGAGTGTATATACCAGAGACAATTCCCCAACTCCCTCATCAAGACTGAGCATTATTAAACTTCTAATCTTTGCTACTTCTCAGGTGAAAATTGGAGTCTCAGCATTGTTTTAAGGTGCTTTTCTTTAATGAGAGAGAGTGAACATTTTCTCTGGTTTATTAGCCATGTGTATTTCTTTTGTGGGATGTGCCTTGTCCATTTATTTATAGTCTGCATAAAAGAAATCAGCCCTTGACTGAAAATATTTTCCTAGTTTTATCATGTTTCTTGACTTTTATAGTATGTACGTGTACATATATATGTGCTTTTTTCACACACAACTGGTTTATGTAAAAATTAAACGCTTAAAGCTGTTTTCCTTGTGACTGTTACAAATCATGCTTTCCCACTCCATTACTTTTTAAAGCAGTCGATATTTTTTTCCTATGATTTTGAGGATTTCATTCTTTTTACATTTGTATTTTTTGGCGGGGGGCAGAGCTCGACTTGGGGCTCGATCTCACAACCCTGGGATCATGACCTGAACCAAAACCAAGTCAGACACTTATCCGAGTAAGCCACCCAGGCTCCCCTTTACATTTGTATTTTTACTCTATTTGGTAAAAAGAAATAGGGATTCAGCCTATTTTTTCATCCCAAACGGATAGTTCAGTTGTCTCTGCAACCCTTTTCCTCACTGATATGTAATGTTCCATTTAGCATTTACTAAATTTTGTGTTTATGAATTCATTCTGGCCTCTATTCTTTCTTTCATTTTTAAATTTTTTTAGGCAATCTCTATCCCCAACATGGGGCTTGAACTCATGACCCTGAGATGAAGAGTCGCACACTCTTCCAACTGAGCCAGCCAAGTGCCCCTAGACTCTATTCTATTCTCTACTGGTTCCATCTGGTATGCTCTTCTCAGTGTGGGAACTCACCAAATGCAAAAAGAGATTCTGTAACATACACAGTGAGTTTACCCAAGTGAATCACAAAGTCTTTTCTCATTAAATTATGTCCCATCCTTTACCAAAAGTATTAGCTACCACCAAAAGCATGCAATGTGTTCTGTGCTAACAGTAATTACAGGGTCAAAACGTATTCCTTCCATGTTACAGCTCCTCGAAATACAGTATAGATTAGAGATGCTTAATTATAGTCAGAGGCTCCCCCTTTAATAATTTCAAAAATATTAACTTAAAAAACTTAACATTTCTATTTTGATGACTTGTTTTGAAGATGTTATTACTGACAACATTGTTTTCTATCACCCATATCATTGGCTTATCATTTGCATTTTGGGGGAGCGGTCTAAATTTAAAAAGGTGACAAGACAGTTGAGGAAACAAACAAGTGCTTTTCAGAAAGTATTAGCCCCTTGTGAACTACCCTGCAACTATCCTGGCTTTTAGAATATTGTTTTTAGGGCTATATGGACTAAAAAAAGAATATAATCACTTAGTACTGAAGAAAAATCTCTGAAAAGAATCTTCAACTTACAAACGTAATGAAGAAAACATGTAGAAAGAACGTGTAAGTTAACGACTCACCTCAGACCCAACGTCTCATAAAACTAGAAGAACGTTAAAAGAAAAGGCGGCGGTATCTCAAGAACCCCATCTGGCTGTAAGTGGCCATAATGAACAGTCAAGAGATGTTCATATTAAATAAGGAGGACATTACATATTAAACCACATCATTATATTATAATAAGCCCTACATCATATATTTTACAACACAGAGGTTAAGACCTCAGGCTTGCTGGGTTTGAGTGAGTCCTGTTTCCACTATATGGCTTTGCTAAGTTGTTGAACCTTTCTATGCTTCAGTTTCCTGGACTCTACAATGGATATTAATATTCTGTAGCATACTTAGAACAGTATCTCGTGGAGAGCCCTCAGTGTCAGCGATGATTATTATATTAGGAACTACGAGGGCAGCCTCTGACAAATACTTCAGTTTCTGGTAAGTAAATATTCCCCAGTGATCTTGGTAAAGTTCTGGCTGACCAACACACAGTATCTCATCTGAACTATACTCAAGTCCTACTCATGACAGGAAGAGAGGTTTCGTACTTTTCATGACTTGAGTTTCTTAAGCTTAAATGAACTGTTAATTGTGGAGACTTTCCCATCTTCTCAAGAAACTGGTGTACAGGGGTGCCTGGGTGGCTCAGTAGGTTAAGCATCTGCTTTCGGCTCAAGTCATGATCCCAGGGTCCTGGGATTGAGCCCCACGTCGGGCTTTCTGCTCAGCGGGGAGTCTGCTTCTCCCTGTCCCTGCCACTCCTCCTGTTTGTACTCATTCTCTCTCTTTCTCTGTCAAATAAATAAATAAATAAATAAATAAAATCTTAAAAAAAAAAAGACAAGAAACTGGTGTACAGTAGGAGAATTATCTTACTTAGTGAACTCTCTCCTCTCTTTGCCTAATTTATAATCCCATCAACAAAACAGCTCTCTTCATTTCCTGTATGTTAACTCATCAACTTTTTTTACCAATACTAACTCATAAAATAGAGGTTATCAGTGAGCCCAGTAAGTGTGTAATACAGGGATCAGATTATGAACTGTACGGGTAAAGCATTTTCTTCTATTCCCACAGAAATTATTGAGCACAGTATTCCGTCATCAGGAAGGTCTTTAAAAAATGCTTCTGGCAAACTTACCAAATGAAAAATCGACATCTCTAACATAGTTCAACAAGTAGAGAGCTGGTCTCTCCTTCAGCCATGCCCTGTACCCGGCTCCTACCGAAGTGTTGTGGTTCCTTTCCACTGGCAAAGTGGTTGCTTTCTACAGGCAAAGCTCTACCACCATTTCTCCTTATTTTTACTTTCCACTGGCTCTATCTTTGTTTCTTGCCTCTCTGGAAATTCTACACTCATCCTACATTTTACAGCAGCTCCTGTAAATTACTCTCTTTGATGAATACCACTTGGCCTAATTCCTGCTGCTTTTGCCTCCAGTGGCCTCAGCCACCTCAGCTTCTCAGATTGGACTGACTCCTTCTGTCCTTAATTGCTGTCTGTTAAACCATCAGCGCTCCCACCCTTCACCTAGTGCTACTCAACCAGTTCCTCCACCATCTTGTTCCCTCTCAATCTGTGTTAAATTCCACGGCTCCCAGATTTTGGTGTTCCCCATGTCTCCCACCTGCCCCTCCCTATTTCTTCTTCCTACCACCAACTCTTCTGGCCAGTGTACCCAAACCTGCCTACTCCCAAGCCTCATTATCATAGCCTAATAACCTCTTACTTAAAAAAAAGAAAAGAAAAAAAAAAGAATTGTACAAAATTCACTTCTCAGTCCCCAAACTCTATCGTATGTATGCGTATCTAGCACACATTCATGCACCATCATGCATGAGTGTATATGCTTTCATAGATTTTTCCTTAAGCACTTTTCAAAAAGTTCACATTTTTAAAATATTCTAAACGTTAAAAGGCAAACAAAAACATATGCAAAGGAAAACTGGTAGAATAACACTATAAATCCAGGACAAGTACGTTTAGAGCAGGAAAGAAAGACCAACACGGTTTTCCCTGGTAGACTTACCAGCTTATCTTCCTAGAAGTCTTAAAAGTATGTCTTCAAAGGGCAGGCAAGTCTACATGGCTTCTGAATTAACTACAGAAAATAGCCTGTGTATATGAAGAACAAAGATGAGAGCTGGACCTGAAAAAAAAAGGAAAGAAAGGAAGTGTAATCAAAACTACATTTCTGTGATAATCTGTGCCCCTGCAAAAGAATTCTGCCTATTTCTCTCGCTGTCCTGTTCCCTCCAACAGTGACAGGGGTCCAATCCACTTGCTTTAATGAAATAATACCAAAGATGACCATGGATACTACCCACGACACCACCCACATCTAATTCTACTTTAAAATCCACTACGGAATTAACGCCCTTGTCTATAAGCACAGCCCTCCCAAACCCAGCGACTGCTGCTGTGATCACAGACTACAAGAGCAGCTGATGTTTTGTCCATTATCCACACTACACTGCGAAGCAGTGAAGTGATGTACCCGGCAGTGAGGAAAGGACAAGATAATCAACAGGACCAAGGGGCAAAGAAAGAAGAGGCTTTGGGGGACAAGAAAGGAGAGTGGTGCTTCAGTGACCCCTTAGGCCTCTTCACACATGGATTTCAAAAAATATCAGGTACAGGTAAGTTGTTGAAGAGAAAGGAAGAAAACTGGCCACGAACAAGCTAGGTAATAGCTCACAGCACACTTCTGCTGATAAGTTCTGGCACATTTCTCTACCCGTGGCCAACTGCTGTAATTCTGATAGCTGTGCTCTCCCCGCCTCCAGTCTCACGTCCTTGCAATCCACTCACCATAAGGTTTCCAGTCATGTTCCAAACATAAAACCCTAATGGCATTTGCCTGCACACAATTCCTCAAGGTATCCCCAATGCCTGCAGCACACGAAACCACAGCATATAAAGCTCTTCACCACCTGTCTGGCCCCTGAATGGACCCCATTCTCTAAATACTGAACCACCTGTAATTCTACAAACCAAGCCTCTGGACCTTCACACCGGCATTTCCTCTTCTTTACACTCCCTGGTTTCACCACCCAGCTATCAGGGAAGTTTCTCCATTCTTCAGGCAGAATTACTTCTTAAATAATGGCCAACGTGCTCCCTGCCCCCCCACCCTCTTTGTGTGCGCACCCCCAGCGTAGCCATCACTCTTTGGTACTAAAAGGGTCCGGCTCTCAGAGGGCAGGGACTACCAATTCAGCCCTGTAACCCTTGCATCATGAAGACTGCAGACCTGATCTTAGATTCACAGGAGTTTAAAACTAGCAGAGATCTGAGCTACATTTAGTTTTCAAATCACTGGGATTTAGAGCAGAAAGACCTCAGGGATCATCTACTTTAAAACTTCAATTTATAGCTGAGGAAATTCAAACCTAGACATTAAGTAATCTGCTCAAGATGAAGCAAATAATCAGCAAGTGACAAAGGACCAGATTAAAGTTCTACCATTTATCCAGGTTCTTTCTAATGTATCTTGACTAAAGATATATTGTACTGGAATCTGTAAGATCCTGACAAGTCAGTACAATGGGCAAAATCACTAAGAGGAATCCGCAGAGAACTCCATTCCATAGTCTACGTTGGACAGAATGTCCCAATGGATCACTGTCTCCAGCTTTGGGCAGCAAGGACACTTTGAGTTCGTAACAATAGGCAACATGCAAAAGAAAGCAGTCTTTAAAAACATGTCTTTTGGGGCGCCTGGGTGGCATGGGGGTTAAGCGTCTGCCTTTGGCTCAGGGCGTGATCCCGGCGTTATGGGATCGAGCCCCACATCAGGCTCCTCTGCTATGAGCCTGCTTCTTCCTCTCCCACTCCCCCTGCTTGTGTTCCCTCTCTCGCTGGCTGTCTCTATCTCTGTCAAATAAATAAAATCTTTAAAAAAAAAATAAAAAAAATAAAAACATGTCTTTTGTGAGTACAGAAACCGACCAACTTCAAATGTGGAAGAATTATGGATAATACATAACATGTCCTAGAAGCAACAAGTGGAAGCTAGAGGGAAAACAGATTCCAGCTCAAGATAGAGTTTTACGAACTACTCAATCATGGACTAGAAGGAGTTGCTCTGCCAGGAAGGAGCCCTCTGTAATTATGAGCCAAAGGCCAGTACAGGACTGAAAGGATCCTCAGAGCACCTGAGTCCAAACTCTTCACTTTACAATTGAGAAAACTGATGCTGATGGAGACAAGTGCTTGAGATCACAACAGTTAGGTCAGAGGAAGCAACAGAAGATCCGGAGTTCCTGATTCTGGATCTCTGCTGAAACACCACGAGGTCTTTCGCAGGGGCACACTGCAACAACGAGTCCCGAATTCAGCTCCTGGGTAGAGGCTAGACACAGATTCTTCCCAGCTTTAAGATTCTAGCAATTTCCCCCCTAAATTTCAGAGCTCCTAAGTCTAATCATGAAAGTAACTCTACACTGTCCCGACTAACAGATTTTTTGTCATTCTACTTTCTGCCTCTACACACTACATGCTGTCCCTAAAGAAAGTTCTCAGTGGTTTGCCAGTCCACCACTGCATCACACCTATCTCCTATTCGAGAGCTTCCTCAAAGTCTAACACCTGGTCACCTTTAAAATTTTTCTGATGCATAGCTTTTAAAAACAAAACTCAATATGGACAGCATGTTCAAAGCTAACCCACTACCGTTGCTCTTCACCCCTAAAATTTAATTAAAAATTAGTAAACTTTATTTTTTAGTTTCAGGTTAAAGAAAAAATTGAATGGAAAGTTCTCTACCTTGATTTACCTTCTTTCCTCCTCTGCACACAATTTCTATTAGACATCCTGTATTAGTACACAACTGAGGAAGGAATACTAATATATTATTTACTCAAGTGCAGAGTTCAGTTAGGGGTCAGTCTACTTGTACAAGCCCACGGGTTTCCACAAATGCGTGTCCCATACCCAGCATTACACAATGGAACAGAATAATTTCCCAGCCAGAACAATTCCCTGTGCTCTTCATAAACACTGGTCTTTTTACTGTCTCCGTGGTTTTGCCTTTTCCCAGACTTTTTTTTTTTTTTAAGATTTTACGTATTTTAGAGAGAGAGAGAAAAGGAGAGGGACAAGCGGACTCCATACTGAGCACAGAGCCCGATGTGGGTGGGGCTCGATCCCACCACCCAGAAATCTTGACCTGAGTCTAAACCAAGAGTCGGAGGTTCAACCGAGTGAGCCACCCAGGCGCCCCCCATACATTTTCTAAATTATGGTAAAATACAACGAAATTTACCATTCTAACAATTTTCAAAACCACGCTTTAGTGGCATTAAGTATATCACAATGCTGTACAACCATCCCCATTATCCATTTCCAGAACTTCTCATCATCACAAACAGAACTCTGCACCCATTAAACGAGAACTCCCCATTCTCCCACTCCCACTGGCCCCTGGTAATCTCTATTCAATTTTCTGTCCCAGTGAATGGGATCGTCCATTTGTCCTTGCGTGTCTGGCTTATTTCACTCCCCACATCTATGCCACAGCATGTATTAAATTGTATTCCTTTCTAACGGTGAGTCCCATTCCACTGTGCATACCACAATTTACTTTCCCTCCATCTGTTGATAGATACTTGGAGTACTTCCCTCCTTTGGCTATTCTGAACAAAGCCGCAGGTTACACAGGCGTACAACGATCTGAGTCCCTGCTTTCGACTCCTGGGAGTCTAAACCCAGGAGCGGAACTGCTGGATCCTACCTCATTCTGTGCTAAAATCGGAGGAACCACGACACCCTTTTCCACAGTCGCTGGCTGCAGCACTTTTCGTGGCCGGCAGCCACGCACGGCTGTGCCCCCTGCCCCACCTGCGCCCCCTCCCCAACACCTGTGACTTGTTTCTGCTCACAGCCATCCGTGGGTGCGAACTGGTACCTCACTCTGGTTTTACCTCCCTAATTCGGACGGCGATGCGCATCCTGCGATGCGCTCACGGGCCATCCGGGCGCCTTGTGTGGAGAAGACCCACCAAGTCCCCTGCCCGTTTGTAAGCCGGCCGCTTCTGTCGCTGCTGGCAGGAGCTCTCCGCATGACCTGGAAACCAACCCCTGGCCGGTCCAGGATTTCGCGTCTCCCACTCTGGGTGGCCCGGCTCGGTTTTAAGCAGCAACAATGACAAAAGCCCACGCCGACGAGGGGCAGCGACAACCGCGTCCCGGGCTGAAGCGGAACGAGCGCCTCCCCTCTCGGAGCCAGCTCCCGACCTCCCCGTGGTGTCCGGCACGGTGCTTCCCGCCTCCCGCAGACGACGCGGGGCTCGCCCCCCGCCCCGAGGCCCACCCCGCCGGCGGACCCGTGCAGGCCGCTCCCCGGTGCACGCCCCGGGCGGGCCTCCTCGGAC
>NC_048225.1:0-4070 GCF_002007445.2 Ailuropoda melanoleuca
TCCCTCACCTCCCCACCCCTCCAAAATCCCCACCCACACCCCACCCCGCTCCCTCGGTCCAACCTCCTCTCGTCCTTTCTGATGCCAGTCCACACCTGGTCAGTCTCCTCTGGGTCCCCTCCTACAACCTGACATGGGTGACGATTTACTCCAAATGGGCCCTGTGTCTGTTTCGTTCTCTGTGGCGCTCACCGGGGTCCTGAGCACAGCAGAGACCCCAAACTATATTTTCACAGAAGGTGTTTAAAAATCAGCAAACCACGGAGTACCTCCAGAGGCAGGAGAAGAGGATCCTGGGAGGCTCGTCCCGGAGAATCTGGATCCCTCTGATCTTTGGGGCCCTACTGCCCCAACACACCTGACAACTGGGGAACTCTCCACAGGTCCAGGGCAGAGGCTTCAAACCCCCCACCCCATCCAGGACCAGCTGGTGGGGAGGG
Organism: Ailuropoda melanoleuca; assembly: GCF_002007445.2. NCBI lineage: Eukaryota > Metazoa > Chordata > Mammalia > Carnivora > Ursidae > Ailuropoda > Ailuropoda melanoleuca. Next base: position 441 of record NC_048225.1, read on the forward strand.
ACGGCGGGTTTGGCCCAGGATACCCCACCTACCACACACCCCCACACGCACACATTCACAGACAGGCACAGGCGCCCCTTGGCTACCGACCCGGGCGAAAGCTTGAACGCGAGGTAGGTCAGGCTGGTCAGCAGCAGAAAGACGGGCACAGCCACAAGGATGCTGCTGTCGAGCTGCCCCCGAGGTGAGAACAGGGAGCCTGTGGGCAGGAAGGGCCCAGGGTTGTGAGCCTCCCTGGCACCAGGGCGTTCTTCCAAATCCACATGGCAAAGCCCCGCAGGAGTGCCCTGGGCCACAGTGGAAATTTTCTCTTCGGCCACAGGGATTGTGTCATGCCTGCTAAATGAGTCACCCACCCCTGGGCCTCACCTCCTCTATCCGCAAGGTCTTAGGGGTCAGTCACCCTTCCTAGCAGGTCACAAGGGTCAGCCCAGCCCTCCCCAGGGAGGCGAGACTGGGTCCAGGCTCCAGAGATGGAAGCAGAGGCCTGGCGTGCCGTCCCCGGGCCACCCTCACTCCCAGTGACAATTACTACAGGTTCCAAGAAGCCCAACGCTTGGCAGGCATGTTTCCTCCTCAAAAATCTCAGATCTCCAGGGGAGGGTGGTCAACTGGGGCACGACCGCCTCAGGGAGGGGGTTCCAGGAGGGTGAGGGGGGGACAGTGTGATGCACAAGGGAGGAGAGGCCCTTTGGGAGGAGACCCCCACCTCGGGAGGGCTCTGGGGAGTGGGGAAGCAGGCAAACTGGCTCCATTCGCTCCATTGGCCCTCACAGCGCAGCTCCTCCATCATGTCATCCTCCAGGGTGGCCTTCTGGACCTGCAGCCGGGCCTCATAGTGGGAACCGGGGTCCAGTTCGACAGTTTCGAGGGTGAGCTGGGTCACCCCGACAATGTGATCCCTGTGCCGGGCCTGCTGTGGGGTGCCGAGGGTGGGACAGGGTCCGTCAGCCCTCCAGACCACGCGTGCACACACACACACACACACACACACGCAACCATACCCACGCACGTGGGCACAGGCACCCATGCACGCCACAGGCCCGAGAGCGCACACTTACACTCCTCTACCCCTGCACACTGACGCAGGTGCACACACAAACATGTCCGCTACACTCACACACTCCTCTACGCGGGCATACCTGTGCACACGCACATATACAAGCACACGTACTCGTGCACCCCTGGCACACTCGCGTACAAGCACACGTGGGCACAGTCACGCTCCTGGCTCTGAGCACGCCCCTCCTCGTTAGTCCAAGCTGACACCTTCCCCTGTGGGAGGACGGGTGGCCCTGAGCTGCTGCTCCCAGGAGAGAGAGGCCCCTGGAGGAGTCAGCCCAGCATTCCCTCCCAGGCCTCTTCCTGCTCCTTGAAGGCCAGCTCGCAGCTGAGGACGGAGGTCAGGTGCTCCACGACAGGACTGACGCTCCAGGTCAGGACACAATAGTCAGAGCTGATATTCCTCTGTAAGCCAGAGGGAGAGTCCAACTTCAGGGAAACACAGTGAGGCTACATATGATGTGTGGTCAGTATGCCCGGGACTGGGGGTTCTGAAAGATGCTGGGGGGCAGGAGGGCATGGTCAAGGCCCTCCCAGGAGGTCTGTCTCCTCCCTTGTGCCATCTCCCAGGGAGGCCCCAGGTGGGACAAGATGACAAGGAGCTCCGCCAGCCCCTGCAGCCAGACAGGGTGTTTCGAATGTCGCCTGCCTCTTCCTTCACAAGCTGCTGCTGGAAGCGCTTCCCAGCGTCTTACCAGAGTCCTTCGTGCTATGACGAACGTGCACTGCAAGTGACTCGAGTTGTACCGTTGCCCCGACTCCAAGCCCTGAATCTTCACCTTCCTTCAAAACCGTGCCTCTCCGGGAAGCAGCGGGCCCTCCCCTCCCAGGGGCCCAGCCTGCTCCTAGCCCCAGGTCTCTCTGAGTCGGGACAGCGCTCTTTCATGGGGCCATGGAGGTGAAGGGCAAGGGGACCTTGCCCCCCAGTCCCCACGAAGCCAGAATGTTCCCTGTCAAGGCACCCAGATCAGGCCTCACCATGTCTCCGGGGCAGGTAGTGTGGGTCCCCAGGCGGACCTGCTCCTTCCCAGAGACGGACCGGTGGAAAGTGACGGTGAAGGTGCTGGAAGGCACGAGCGCCTCCTCGCCGGCAGCACCGCAGCGCGCTCACTGGTCCAGAAGACACGTCTGTGCTTGCTGCCCAGTTCGAGGTTGCCGGGAAGGGTGTGTGTCGGCGCGAAGGGGCCACTGCACCCGCCTGGCCCTTCCTGCTGCTCCCATGGGAACCCCACCCTCATGGCCTCGTGCAGCTTGGCCCTCCAGCCTCACCTGGGAAAGAGGAGCCGGGGACTGGGACCACGGCCCAGCTCTGGGGCAGACCAGGGGCAGCCAAGCCTCACGATGTTGGTAGTGAGGCAGGCGAAAGATCCAGCCCCGGGCCTTGGGAACAGTGACGATTTGGAGCCCACTGCGGCGGCTTCAGGGCAGGATTAGCCAGCCCACCCTCAGCCCAGGACCGAGTCACTTCAGGGCCCTCAGCAACCCCCCTCCTCCCTGCCGGCTGCTCACAGCAGACTGAAACAGGGTACAGGTGCTGACAGATGCCGAGGACAGAGAACATCCCTGGTTGCTGCTCCAGGCACTCCCATTGAAGAGGAAAATGGACCACAGCAGGCCCAGGCCAGGAGGCCCCGGAAGACAGAAAGTTACTAACAATAAGCTAGAGATAACCAGAAGACCTACTGCAAGCAAGAGATAACCAGCAGTTTCTGCTTCTGTAACCAGGTTTCCTGCCTGAAGCAGCCCCCATTCCCCCAGTTCAAACCCACCTACTGCACTCACCATGGCCCTTGGAGCCTGACTGCCTGTGTCCCTATAAAAACCCTATAACCCCATTGCCTGGGGCCCAGATTTTGGAGCAGGAGCTCACGTGGGTCTGCCGGTGCAAAATAAATCTGACTTCTCCTACTCCGAGGGTCGCTTGGTCTCTTGCCAGCCTGGTTCTCATTTTTCTGCAACACTGCTACTGATAAGAGCACCTGGCATGTTGCAACGAATAGATTTTAAATAAAAGTTTTGTGAGTGGGATCTAATATGGCATCTGCCCTAAACAAGCTTGTGATACTATTATAAAATAAAATTATTACAATCAAAATAATACATGTCTTGAAATTTTTCCAGATATTGTTCAAATATTTTTTATTTTTTTCAAGGATGACAAATAAGTGATGTGAGGCCAACTCCCTATGTCCCTGGCAAATACTGTTAATCATCCATCATTCTTTCCTGCTGACCCTGACCCAGGCTTCAGAATCATGCTTAGCACACTGCTGCAGATGCTTTGTCCCACCCGGTCAGAGAAATGTATGTGGAAACCTGAATTTTATTAGACCGTATGAGGTTTGAGACGGGGTGCTGTGAGACAATGTAGAAGAGAGATCCAAGAGCCACATCCTTTCCTACAGCTGCTAACGTTGGCTGATCGGGGATATTTGCTAAGATGTATGAGCTCATTTCATCCTTACAAATACCCTACACAGGGGCGCCTGGGTGGCACAGCGGTTAAGCGTCTGCCTTCGGCTCAGGGCGTGATCCCGGCGTTATGGGATCGAGCCCCACATCAGGCTC
>NC_048225.1:4119-110238 GCF_002007445.2 Ailuropoda melanoleuca
GCTTCTTCCTCTCCCACTCCCCCTGCTTGTGTTCCCTCTCTCGCTGGCTGTCTCTATCTCTGACAAATAAATAAATAAAATCTTTAAAAAAAAAAAACAAAAAAAAACAAAAAAAACAAATACCCTACACAGGTGATAATGTTAGTTTTCTTTTTCTTATCTGTAGAATTGGTGATGAGGCCCAGAAAGGTTAAGAAACTTAGGGAAGAATGCACAGCTGGTAACTGGCAGAGCAGACATTCAGGCCCCCATATTGTGGCACTAGATCCTATACCCTGAACTACTAGGCTGAAAATACTCTGTAGGAGAGGCAGATAACATACAGTGACTAGAAAAAGTTGGAATCATTGAAAAAGAAAAGAAGGAAAGGAAGGAAAGGGAGGAGAGGGGAGGGGAAGGAAGAAGTAAGAAAAGAAGCAAAAACAAAAACAATATTTAAAATGTAATGTTTTTTCTAGGATCAAAACTATGCTTTGGTTGATCATATATGTATATATTAGATATGCATTTTATGGATGTCTATTATATACGGTGACAAACTATATAGATGACTATGTGTATATATACTTTCCTCTGCATATTAATAAATCAAAACACCAATGTGACATGTTAACAATTTTTGAAATATAAGGAAGCACAAAATTTGACCTTTTCCAGTTATTCCGCAGGATAGTCCATGTTCTGAGGAAGAGGGAAGTGTAAATGTCAGGTGGTGAAATCGCAGCATACTGAAAATGTTAAGGCAGAAGCAGAGTGTTACCATGGTTCTTTTAGTCTGAGATATTATACTAAGTAAACTCATTTTATTCTGAAATTGTTCTTGTGATGATATGAAAGTCTATTTTCATGGACAGTGATTAGGACAAAAATGTAGGACAGTGGAGTTCAAAACTCACCTACCGAATGTCATCATCAAAGTTTTTTCTAATGATTTAGACAAAAATTCATAATGTTCCATGCGTTACCTCGAAGACGTGCCTGTCTGTCTGCTTCTAAACTCTGCTCCTGTCGGTGATTGGTCAACAGTGACCAAAGCCACAGCTCCCAGAGTAGGCATTAGGAACAGAGAAAGGTGAACAGTTTTAGATTCTGTCTCATGGTTTTTACTTCAATATTCTAGGTAACATCATACTTAGGGTATAAATATTATGAATATATGATCTCCTTAGCAGGTGTAATTCCCCTTCACATTGAATAATGTGGCTCTCCAATATGTCATTTTCATGAGTCTGAAAAGCATGAATCAATATCCCTATGATCTACTCACACTGGATAAACTGATTATCAAACGGCATAAGTGAAAGAAAAAAAACAAACTATCATATAGCTGGTCAGTATCTCTAGTTATTTTCTCAAATTCCTGTTAAGTAACAAGAATTCAACTGAGTAAATCTTAAAGATCTAATGCGCCTCATGAATCAATTCACCCATCAGGCAGCATCCCATGTAGCAAGCAGAGGGGAGCTCCGAAGGGCTCACAAAAGGAAAGGTAGAATGGGAATGGGAAAAAGGAAATCATGAGCAAAGAATCCACTGTTTTAGGCAAGGTTGCCCTCAAAAGGGGAACGGAAGGAGACCACCAGTTAGTGTCCTAGGGCTGACACCGGGGAATTCTCATGTTGACCTGTTAAAGGTTACGTTCCTGGGGCATCGAAACTGCAATTAAGTTAGCATAAAGTCTTGGTGTGCTGATGTGGGGCCTCAACTAAGTGACACCGTTTGGGCCCCACAGTTTTCTTTTTAACAGTACAAAAATCTCTACAAAAACTGGTTCCAAAATAGGAGCTTTTTATAACTTGTCACTAGGTGTTACCATCAAATTCATGCTGGGAAAATGTTTGAAAAAGGGCCTGTGGAGACTTTTATGGCTGTAGCTATAATATATACAGAGTAAAAAAGAAAATGTGAGCATTCATTCTAATGATTCCAGAAAAAAAAGAAATATGTTGCCTTCTTCCTGAGAGTTCCCAGTGCATCACCTCGGCTAGTCACATAGAAAAGACAAGACTTGGATTAGGAGTCAAGATTTCGTACAAGAACAGACGTTTAGATGCGTTTTCACCTCCTGTCCATGTTAGGATGCTGGGCTCTCCTCCTACACAAATTTTGATTACCTCGCTCAGGTAGAAAACGCATTAGATAGGTTTCTGGAGAACAACGCAGAGGTCTGGGTCAGGAATTCATATTCTTTTCTGCTTCTCCACTGACCCAATCTGCTGGCTCTCCGTCAAAGGGCAGAGACTCAGTTGTTTAGGAAGCCATCTCTTGCAGGGTTCAGGAGAGCTGCGGGGACGGCAGCTGTGACTCTCAGAAGCCCCACTGGCACACGATGACAAAGAAGGAAAACTTCAGAGTAAAGGAGGAGGTCCTATCTGCCTGTGAGAATCAGAACAGCTACGGTTCATACTTAACGGTGCCCCTCAGAGAACCAGCTCTTCCTTGGCCTTGGTGCTGGCCGGCCAGGTCCGAGGATCCAGAGGGGGTCTGCAGGACCAGCCAAGAGGGTCCCTGGCTGTGTGCGGGAGAGAAATCACGCGTGAGCCAGCAGGATGTGAGTGCAGACTTTCCTGAAGGTACAGAGAGCGTCCGGGAGACTCAGAAAGGAAAGGAGGGTCTCGACTTTGCTCAGGCTCTGGGGGTTTTACTGAGGACTGTGGTCTGCTGGACCTGTCCTCTTGGGCATCCAGGAACTGGTCAGAATAGACAAGAGCCCGGGGTCCATCCTGAGTCCCTTAGTCCCTGAAGCCAGGGGTATTGGTGTCGGGATGTCCAGCTCTGGCCACCTGGAGTGGTATGTTCGCTTCGGCTGGTCATTCTCACCTGTCCCTCCACAGATACTCTCTGTTCTAGAGAATCATTAACTCCTGGTCCCTTACAAGGAGGACGTGCACTATGAGCACTCTGGGGCCCGTGTCAGGTGGGGTGCCAGGTCCTTACAGGAATAGAAGTAGGAAAAGGAGCAAAAAACAGGTCTTTATGGAGTCCTTCAGTTTCCCTACCTCAGCCTGAAACTGACAATCGGTCCAGACAGTGATTCTGTTGGTGTTGGTCTGTCTGGTTGGCAAATACTGGCATATAGTCTTCCCATTTTAAATGCTGGGTTTGATTTACTATTCACATGGTGATAAGAACTATTGTCAGGTTCCATCCTGGAATGGTTCTGGATAGCTCAGACCGACTGCTAAACCTGTTCTCACCAAGTCACAGCCACTGACTTCACCGTTTCTTTCTGAAGAACATCGTGTCCCATATTCACGCCCCCCTCTTGGCCTTGCTCACACTGCCTCCACCCCCCACCTGTTATTCGTGTGTGTGTGTGTGTGTGTGTGTGTGTGTTTACTATGCAATCCTTTCAAAGTCAAATCTTCTCTGAACCCACAGCCTCCATGAGTGACACTGGTGTCTGTCTCTGCATCAGGCAGGTAACGGAGTGTAGGGTTTTCAGGCACAGCCCATTTTTCCTCACCTAGAGATTGAAATGTGAGCTTTACAATGGGACCACCATACTCCAACATCGTAAGCATGAAGCCTCTGTTGTGAAGACTGGGTGTTGTTCCCGGCTCTGATGTTCTCTGTCCGAGTTACTTAGCTTCTAAAGCTCCAGTTCTTACAGAAGGAGCCGAGATGCCCTTCAATAGATGAAGGAGAAAGAAGATGTAGTCCATATATACAATGGAATATTACTAAGCCATCAGAAAGGATGAATACCCACCATTTGCATCGACATGGATGGAACTGGAGGGAATTATGCTGAGTGAAATAAGTCAAGCAGAGAAAGACAATTATCATACGGTTTCACTCATATGTGGAATATCAGGTATAGAGCAGAGGACCACAGGGGAAGGGAGGGAAAACTGAATGGGAAGAAATCAGAGAGGGAGACAAACCATAGGAGACTCTTAATCATAGGAAACAGACTGAGGGTTGCTGCAGGGAAGGTGGGTGGGGGGATGGGGAAACTGGGGGATGGGCACTAGGGAGGGCATGTGATGTGATGAGCACTGGGTGTTATTACAACTAATGAATCACTGAGCTCTACCTCTGAAACTAATAAAACACTATATGTTAATTAATTGGATTTAAATTTAAAAAAATAATCAAGGCTCCAATTTTCTCATTTTTAAAATGAGGGTATTAACAGTGTTTTCCTCAAACAGTTGTCATCAGCATCGTGTCAGCTTAAGTTCAGTACTTCATGAAAAACACCTGTCATGTGCCTGGCACACAGTAGAGGCTCGGTCAACATTTCTTACAGTTGTGTTAAGTCCCATTTCTTTATTTGGCTGCAAGCTCCCTGAGTTCAGACACTCATTTTTCATTCTTTTTAGTCCCTGGCAACGTTTTAAGCAGATAGTAGGTTCTGGTAATTCACTGGCTATGCCTAGTAAAATCATCCTGAATCTGTGTTATTTCTCAGCTTTGGCATAAGGAGAACAGCAGAGAGTAAAACTAGGCCTGGTCATACAAATACAGGGACTTGGTTTTGATCGGTGGTAGTAGGAGGCGTGACTGGCTCGGCCCTCACAGAGGACCCGCGTGGTCACAGTTAGACGTCACTGGGCTGCCCCAGCCTCCAGAAAGCACCAAATCTGAGAAGAGAAATATGGCAGAGAGAACAGGTTGGATAAATACATTTCAACAGAGGAATCACTTTATTTTTAAAGGTTAGGCTGACTGCAACATGAATACAGGATTTACAGCCAACGGGCCTGAGACTGATGTAGTCATGCTTGTGACCATCTCTGACAGACAGTGTGCCTTTAATTAAGCTCGTTGCAATTTTTAAAACCTTTCTTAACATACAGTTGGCTTCTCTTTTCACGTTCCAATCGAAAGGAAATCAGAAGCAGGGCCGACCCAGCTGCACTTGGAGGAGAACGTGCGCCTGGAGGACCTACCAACGCTTCTGAGTCGTGCACAGCTGCCGCCGGCAGTGTTTTACCGGGAGAGCTGTAGTCGTGCCTGTTGCACTTCCCAAAACCTGTATCTTGTCAGGTCAGCCTGACTTAAAGACACTGGGGAGCGTGAGGGTCTCTTCTCGATTCCCTGGAGTCGAGCCCCTTTGCGGCCCGAGCGCCCCTTGGCACGGAGGCCTACCTCTGGCTCAGCACAACACACAAGCGTTGTGGACACTGGATTATTTTAATGTGCTCATAGCGTCTTTGGTACGAGGCTCGTTTTTACAGCTTCTGATTCAAATATTGTCACAAAACGTTTGAATGTACACCTTTTCTGTATTAGTACTAAACAACTTCTCAATAAATAATACCCACAAATACAAAATCACTGGATGTAAAATTTCAGATGCATTTCCTGATCTGGTTACATAAAGCTTCTTTGATTTAAATTAAGCCAACGTTAGGGCTAACTAGATTTTTGTGACCATTTTATCTCTAGAATGAAGTTAAAAATTTGCATGTGAAGCCTCCCTTCGTTGAATTTAAAGCAACACCGGCAGTTAATGGCCACAGTCATTCAAATGTTGGCAGTTTGTCGAATCGCACAGATGAACGTTCATTTCTCTCTTGTGTTGTTTTAGATCCTGCCTCAAACCACCGGTAAGAACAACGCCTTTCCCTTTATACTCGATGCCAAATGTGGGAATTCCCCTGTAACTGCCCTCAGAAATGGCGCAAAACTACACTATCATTGGACCGAATCACCCCCATCATTTGTGACTTTGATACTTCTCCAATAAAGGGTTCTTATCTGGTCAATAATCTTTCAGGCACAGTAAAAAACTGTAACATAAGGAGGGGCTGAGAGTCTGTATTGGCTGCAAAAGAAAACAGGACAAGCATTTCATACACATTTGTGTGAGCACACACACAGACACACACACACACTAAATCGTGTTTTCAGGGCTCAGTAAAGGAAGCACTTTTTCACTGTTAAGTGTAATATTTTCAGCGAGATGAATCAGGGAGTTCAGGAAAGATTTAATCGCCTTTTGCCCAGATATTCCCAATCATAGTCTGTGGGGGCCAAGCAGAGATAATTCAACAGCTTTCTCCAAATAGCCATAGATCATCTTTCCCTAGGTTTCAGGGCTGGAAATCACCATCATGGGAGCCATAAAGCAGGCAAGACGTTACCTGAAGTCACCTTTAAAGGAAATGGCACAGGGGATGTCCCCAGGCAGACAGGACACAGAATCACATCATCGCAATAGTTATACCCAAGAAAGCAGTTAATAAAAACAACCATCAAACATCCGGGCACAATTTCCATCATAATCTGCAAACTTTAGCCTGAACAAAGAAATTCAATCACCAAAAATATTAAATATCAGGGTTTCCAAGGATGGGATGACTCAAGTTATCTTTGGGCTATTTTCTTGTTTAAAAGGTGGTCACACTGGCACTTAAAAAAATAAATTGGAAAATAATATGGCTTCAAGTGGACAAATAAATACGATTTTTAAAGGAAGTCTTTGCATTATCTATTGCTTTCCTCTTGATTTGGTTCCATTGATAATTTCTCTTCAAGTTTTCTAATTAGTTCTGCTAGGTCTTCTGAATTCTGAGTTTTTTCTTCAAGGAGTTCATAACGGAGGCTTGAGATGTCCTGTTTAATTTCCTTCAGTTCCCCTTTGAAAAACAAGAATGATGGGGAGTCAACTGTAAATTCAGATGCAGAGAAACTAGGGGTCCTGGACCAGAATGAAATCAGTCCTAATTCCACACATATCTGTCGTTTTGATGAGGAAGCAGCAGGCTGGCTGAGGACAAAGCATAAGCAGACACCCCGCAACCACCCCACCCCCACTCCTGGGTGGGACTTGTGATGTTCCTCCAGGAAGTTCCCAACTATCTTCATGTTAATGCCTTGCTAGAGGGGAAAAACCACCTTAATTTGACAATAGCAAGGCCTCCAGTATCCTGAGTCTTCTTCGACATACAGAGTATTTTCTCAACCTCCCTTCTTCCTAACCTCCCCCAACTCCATAATATATAATCAGCCACCCCTCACAACCCGGGGCAGCAGTTCTTTCTGCCCACGGGTCCTGTCCCCACGCTTTAATAAACCACCATTTTGCACCAAAGATGTCTTAAGAATTCTTTCTTGGTCGTCAACTCTGGACTCCACCCCACTGAATCTCACCGATATTCCAAAACCACATCAGTCTGAATCCTTTCAAAGGAAAAAACTTTCTAGCAGGGCAGGTTTCTATTTTCTCAGCTAAGCTTCTGGTGAATGAAAAGATTATAGAGAAAGAATTGTAACAAATGTCCTAAAGTAAAAAGGAGGCATTGGTGGAAAATGTTTGCAGGAGTTGGGGGCAACAGCCTTCTGCTCTTCCCAACCCCTTCCTCCATCTTCCCAGCCGCCCCCAGAAGCAAGAGTTACTTATGTAGCAAATGCCATCTGCCCCAACTGTGGACAATGTGCCCATTTCCCTACACTCCTTAACAACAGTGATGACTGGGGGGACCTGTCCTCTTCCCCTGCAGGCTCCCCCTCCCACCCCACTCCCTGCAGCTTTCCTGCAGCTCAGCCTCAGGCCCCACACCCTTACCGAGCTCTGGGGTGGCTGGTCCCCATTCAACTCACCTTCGTTCACTTCGTCACTCTCTTTATCTACCTGGGCTTGCAGTACATATCTTTTAATGAGCCTCTTCATAATTTTCTAGACCAAGGAAGGAGAAATCCATCTCAGTTTTATGTTTATGACAAATCTCTCCTTTGGAGTGTCTGAGTCTTTTCTTCCTAAGGACGTTAGAAGTGAGGCTAACAAAGATTTAGATGATTTACCTGGCAGGGAATGCATACTATCACCAGATTATTAAAGCAATTTTTACGTTACTAGAGCCAATGACTCAGAAGTTAATTCTTGAGAAAAGAATAGGTTTAGAGCAAACATCCACTCCTTGATGTTCCTTACTTGTACTAAATTTGCAAAGTATTAGAGAAAAAAACACAGCCTTTCAGTTGGGGAGGTTAAAGGTGTGGATAGTACTGCACGTGGAAACTGGAAATTAAGCAAATGCACACTCCTTTATGTCTTTTGACCTCCTTTACCAAGAAATGTAATCTTGCTAGCAATTCGGGAATGGCTAGTTTCAGTGTAACAAAGTTTCTCTGGTGAGAACTTTACCTTTGCTCTACACTCTTCACGAAGAGTAACAGGCTTAGACCAAGAAGTCCTGGGTGGATACATGGTTAAGCCAAATCTTAAAACCTATAAACTCCAGATTAAATGGTGAACAGTAAAATATCACTTTCAAGAATTTACTCTAATTGGTTGCATGGCCATGTATGTTCATAGTAATACTACTTATTTTTTTAAAGAATATATATATATATATTTGAGAGAGAGGTACACGGAGAGGGAGAAGCAGTCTTTCCACGGAGCAGGGAGCCGGATGTGGGGCTTGATCCCAGGACCATGAGATCATGACCTGAGCCAAAGGCAGACGCTTAATTGACTGAGCCACGCAGGAGCTCCATTAGTATTACTTATAACAGTAGGAAAAAAATCCTTCAAAGTCCAACAATAGGAAATCATTTTAATAAATTATCATATACTTGCACAAAAGAATACTATACACCCATTAAAATTAACATGAATGTATGTTTTGTGAGGTGAAAAACTATTGTTATTTAAGTATTAACTCATTTATATAATGTTGCATATACATTTATATAATATTGAAGTATATGTAAAATTATAGACATATAATCACCTGGCAGAAGATGACCAAAAGTAGTCCTTAAATCTCAGTGGTGGGACCTGAGGTACATTTTACTCTCTTCTGTATGTTTTCTGTGAGATTTGACTCTTTACAATGAACATATAGATTCTAAGCTCTGGGATGCCAAAACGTCATCTATTTTATTTACTTACGTATCTCCAGTACTTAGAAAGTACAGGCATATATGCGTTGTATTCGTGCATTATTTTGATATTGAGAAAAACAACATAATAGGTCATTTTCATTTAACGAATCACATAGTTTGGGATTTTAAATATTACAAATAACTAGCCTTAGTTCTTTGAAAAAATATCATGCTTACCTGATACCGTCTTGGAGGATTATTGAAACTGTTTAACTGGAAATCTTCTGAGCTCCTTACACTTGATTGTTTACTATGCCCAAGCTGTAATTTGAAAATAATTAGAAATTCTTCTTTTTCTTTTTAATAATGCGATGGTATTTATTAGTTACATATAGGAATTTATTCGTTACATATGTACATTTTAATTTAATTTGCTTGACAGTCTGTCTTCCAAGATAAATCACAGGTGCCTGAGGTGAGCTCAGCCCCTGGATGGCTAATGATGTCTGAGGAGCCTCACGGACCTCACGAGAGCTGCCCTGGGAGTCACGCTTTACCCTTCCCACAGGTTCGTCTCGGACAGAGGAAGAAACAAACACGTTGGGAAAGTAATGCTGGCCATCTCAGGAGTCCGTGGATAAGGGAGCCTCAGGCCTGCATAAATGACCACAGTGTCCACACCTCCAGCAGGGTGTGATGGGGTCCCGGACTAACACCAGAGTGCCAAGAAACAACTAATTACCGTATTCGAATTTTAGGGTCTGCATAGTATCACATTTGGGCAGTACTTTTCAAAAAGTCTATTTGGTTAACAGGCAAGTAAGAAAGATCTAAAGCAACGGTAATAAAGGTTATGAAGGACCCTATTACTAATCGCTAAGAGAGCGATTAAAGACACTCTGTATGGCATTTTCTAAAAAGAAAAACTGGTTTTAAAACGAAATAAGTAGGAGAACCTGAGCAAAACAGAGCAGCTCCAATTTTTTTGTTTGTTGGTTGGTTGGTTTTCGGGTGTACAACTGTTTTCTGGGGGACAGGAAACTCCAAGACTATCTTCAAAGACAGCCATGGTTTATATTTCCCAATAACATCTAAGTAGCTCTAAGTAAAGCTCGTTGAGAATTAAACCCTTAACTTCAATGCTTTGATGCTTTAAATGGCCACATGCTGAATGAGAACAGCTGGGCACACATCCGTGCATTGAACAAGGGCCCACGGACCGCGTGTCGACAGGAAGGCGCTGTGCTGTAGGGTCCGGATATCCAGTGAAGAGCAAAATGATTAGGATCCAGCCGTGTTATAAGGTAAGGTTGCTCAGGCCCACAAAATGCATATGCAAATCCTAAAATACTATGTAGACAGCGTACCTCTCCACGTAGCTATTTTTGCTCTCCTTTCGACCTCTCTGCAAGTGTCAGCAAAATACCCATTTTCTTAGTTTATATTAACTTTAAAAAACATGAAGACAAAATTATACCTTTGGCCAAATTTAGCAAAGAGAGTGGGTCCTCTGACAGAGCCCTTGACACAAACCTGAAGACTGAACTCAGGCTCTGCCCCAGGTGCCACGGAGCAGCAGGGGCACACGGAACTTTCTGCACTCAGTCCGACGATGAAGGGAGTGGTCCAGGGGACACCTGTGCTCCTTCAAGTCCTACTGATCTATGAGTTCATGAAATGAACGCAAACTTCAACTATATTTTTAGTAATCTTTAATATTTAATTTATTTTTAAAATATAGCTATTCCTTTATTTTTATGATGATACAATCTTCCTGGCTTTCACCCCGATTTACACCGTAAGGGTATCATTACATGGGATGACTAGAAGCTCACTTTCATCCCCATCAACTACGACAAAGCATGCAGGGTGAGGACAGCTTCCTAGAGGAAAATGGTCCAGACAGCGGGAGTCTTTGTGCATCATGCCCCTGATGTATTTACCATCTGCTCATGAACACGTAGCTTCATGGCTGCAAATGTTCTTTCTTTGCTCGGAGGCCACTAATACCTCCAACAGCTGCTCATGGAGATAGGAAAGTGAAGAGTTACGTTTCTTTGGGATTTTTTGAAGATGAATGTGTGGACCTTCATATTCGATGTGCCAATTGTCCCCAGGTACAGCGGCTCACAACACTGCGAGCTTGTGGAGATCGTCATTTGGGGGAATTAATATTGTACCAACATCACCAAGGCACTTGTTTGTTTACTCTTTTCTAATTTAAGGCCTTAAATTTTTAAATATTTGCTGTTTCCACTTCCTGAAACACCCTTTGCCTGGCCGGCTGATTTGCTCTGCCTCACCCTTTGGGTTTTAGCTTCAAACCTAAGCTCCTCAGACAGCCTTTTCCCGCCCACCCCATGAAAAGGAGACCTTGAGCAAGTGAGGCCTTCTGTATCCTTTACGATAGTTCACAATGACAACTACTTTATCCACCGGCTTGTCTACATGCTCCTAGGCTCAAACGGGAGGAGGGATTTTGTTTACCTCATCCCAGTGTCCCCAGAGCCTGTGCCGCCCTACACAGGGCAGGTGATCAAAACGCAGCGGTTGCTGGATGAAGGAAGGAGTGCCCAGAAGCACTTCTCTGGGTCCCTGAAGGTTCCCTCGCTTTCTAGACCCCTTGCTCTACAAGACAGGCACAATCTGGGTTCATCAAGCAGGTGACAGCTCGGCTACATGGTAAAGATACGTCTGAAACAGGAAGAGCAAGTTTAGGGCACGAGGCAGACGCCCTACCCTGGACGTCTCGGAAGAGGTGGAGTTCTGTTCACATGAGAACGCGTATGGTCGCAGATGTTCCGGAGCGTAGGGGGTGAGTGTCCGTAACCACAGCTACCGCGTGTTCATACAGTCACGGCACAACATACAGCGCCCCTCCCACCAGGGCATGCACTCCACGGGCAGAGTCCAGACTTTCTCAACTCCAACATTTCTGACCCTCTGGGCTGGCAATGCCTTATTGTGGGGGCTTTCTGTGCCGTGTACAATGTCTAACAGCAACCCTGGTCTCTACCCACTAGGTGCCTGTAACAGCTCCCCTCTCTGGGTGCGACAGCCACAGTGTCCCCAGGGATTACAAATGCACCCTGAGGCGCTGGTAGTGGGGCGATTGAGACCACCCCTGGCTGGGAACCGCGAGTACTGTTCAATGGTCTATGACTAAACACTTATAAATTCACTTGGATCCTTTTTATGTGACTAGCTCGTCTCTAAACCTGAAATATGAAATTGGATGCAAATATAGCAACAAATGCTAATCAGTTTCTAATACATAGTAGGTACTTAATAAATACATGTCAAACAAGTCTAGGAAAGAAATGGTAAAATCAGGAGAAACTCCCTCAGCGATGCAAGGCAGCAGCATTGCCCCCTGGTGGAAGGACGCAGTAATGCAGACCGGCCGTCTGCCGCTGAAGTTGGGGCTTCAGGAGGCGGCAGGAATGGCTTTCACCCTGACAGGGAAGATGCACCAAGAGTGGGGAGGAGGAGCTCGCAGACCCATTCCACTTGTGAAGGAGCTGCCTATCATCTGCACTGATACCACATTTCCTGCCTTCTTCATGCTTCCTCTGCGCATTTCCCAGAAATTAGCTTGATGTTAGCATTTAGCCGAACGCTGGGAGCGAGCCAAGGAGCTCAGACTGTGCAGACACAGACAGGAGACACCTATGTGGCTGGGGCTTCTCAAGCCCCTGCTCTCGAATTGCGTAGATCTGAATTCGAATTCTGGCTGCCATTTATCTGAACTGAGACTCTGGGCCAGTTACTTCAGCTCTGTATCCTCAGGGACTATTCCCTCCCTCCCAGAGGTAATTAAAGAGATAAGGTGTGTAGAATTCAGAGCTTGGTATACAGTCAGTGCCCTACAAGTGTAACAACCATCCCTGTTGTACAGAAGGATAAATACCTCACGTCCACTGTGAGGACTCAGGCCTGTTCCATGTTGCATTTCAAGCCAGTCGATTTTTTCCGGAGATGCTCTGCTGAATATTGATGTTTACGGACGTGTCCATGACAGTCATTCAGGGACTGAAATGTTCTGTGCTTCCCACCCCAGATGAGCGTTAGGACATGCTAGGGCCTTATGAGAATACCTGCTTCCAAGCCCCACTGCCAGAGACCCGGAGAAGAGGACTGGGAACTTGCACGAAATCACATGGAGAGGCTGCCCGGGTGACGGAGACGAACCAGAACCACTATGCTGCATAATTATTTCATCAGATGATTGACACGACGGCCGCTGACCTAATCGAAAGCTAAAGGACACAGTTCCTAGATATATAAGTAATAAACATAATCCCCACACCTCACTCAACCCAGTGCTGAGTGGACAGAAAATGCCACCCTAACGTCTGCGCTCCGCGTCGGTCTACTGTGTTGGGCACGCAAGCGGCCCTCAAACCAAGTTGGGCGGGCTCCTTCCCGGAGCTTGGAGAGAGCCGTTATTCGAGAAGTAATTTGCACTCTGAGTTTACACAAGGCATGCAGGACCGCAGAGAACCGACTTTACGCTTCCCTTTCAGACTGTATCTGAAAAGCTAACGCTGGCAACCCCTGCTCCCCCCCCCCGCCCCAGCTCAGTGACCTTCAGAGCTGCGGGGCATCATCAGAGGTAACAGCACTTTCATGTGGCTCAGCCCACGGATTCCACGGAGTGTCTGCAGAGCTGCGAAGACACTGCTGGTGCAGCCCGGCCTCTTTGATCCTCAAGGGGTCAGAGAGAAGATCCAAGTGACATGCAAACCTAACTGTTTTAGACGGAGATTTTATGGAAAAGAAAGCAAAGCCACACACATTGGGTAAGGAAGAATGAACCACGAGAGTTTGCCTTACACCTATCAGGGCCAAGCGTGTCCCAGTGGGAGTCCATCTCAGCAGCAACAGGCAAAAACGATTAGACATACATACAGATGGCTGCTTTAAAAAGCATTCTCCCAGGAATCTAGTTAACTTATCAAGCAAAGACAAGGTATGTGCCCCAATTTTTGTTCATCACAAGCTTACACTGCCAGGAAAGTAGATAGTTGTGTTACTTTCGTCCTCTAGGAACGGGACCAACTGCCAAGACCAAGTTAGAAGTATGAGATGTCTCCAGAATCGAGCCTCTGAGAGACAATGGGGCGTAGGAACAGGGGAGGCAGGAAAAGCTTCCAGAACCCGAGGTGTGGCTCCCCGTGAAAGAGCAGAGGGCATGAAGACTAAGAGAGTCGGCCAGGTGGACAGCAAGCTGAGCACAAAGATGGCCCCAGGAAGGGTCCTGCACCTGCAAGTCATGCCTGGGACCCAGCGTGTGGCTACTGCAGGAAAGCTGAGGGGCCCCAGAGGCGCTGGAGGCTGTCCGCTGATCACATGCCTTGAAAGAAGATATGAGCAGCACATCGCCACCATGGACAACAAAAAAACACACCAAAGGGTCTCTGGGCGGTTCAGTGGACATTAGAATTGACATTTTATTGATTCATGAGTAGGGTCAGATACGACAGGCTCAGCATTGCTCTTAAAGAGTTTACTTTAATCCAGGATTAAAATAGGTGCTATTGTAAAGTGTAAGGTGATCCAGCCCTACTTCAAAAGATATAAAATGTGGGGCGCTGGGGTGGCTCAGTCGATTGGGCACCCGACTCTTGGTTTTGGCTCAGTTTGTGACCTCGGGGACCTGGGACTGAGCCCCGTGTTGGGCTCCATGCTCAACACGGGACCTGCCTGGATTCTCTCTCCCTCTCCCTCCGCTCACCAACCCCCCCCCACGCGCGTGTCTCTCACTCTCTCCCTCTCTCTAAAATAAATAAACCTTTTCACGAAAGGATATAAAATGCATTTATCAGATGATTAAAATAAATTTTAATTTTCTACATTTTTGGAGAAAGTACAAAGAAAACAGACTTATTTGATTTCAGAGATTGCACAGTTGCTATCATAAAAGAGAACAGGCGTTTCCACTACCCTGCATTTGCGCAGTGCTCAGTTCTCACGCCTGCCCCGCGCGCTCGGCACAGGTACGTCTGCCGCGCAGAGCCTCACCGAGTTCCCCCGCGGTCCAGCGGGCCGGTTCCGCAGCTTGGCCCTCCCTACCTGACAGGTGCGGATCGGGGACGGACAGCAAGTATGCTGCGGGGCCGGAGGGGGTGAGACCCCAGTCTCCCGACCACTGACATCGACACTCCACCAGTACTTCCTCGCAGTCCGGTTTTGTTGCGGGAAGTGACGGACTTGGCTTGAAAACAAAGCAAAGCGGCCTCTCACGCGTCTGCGCCCCGCGGGTGGCCGGCGGCCCACTTCGAGCCCGCAGCGTCAGCGGCCAGCTTGGCCCGGACTCGTCGGTCGGTCTGAGAAGCGGCTGCGCTGGGGGGCGTGAGGCCGTCTCCTGCATGGACCGCAACAAACCCCGGGAGCCTCGCGGAGCCTCCTTCGGCGAGTCCTACCGGACGCCCTGCCCTTCTCTGGTGACCTCACCGATCATGCCCCTCGGCGACAAGCGTGGGCTGTGCCCCTACTGTGCGCATGCGCCGAGCCCGAAGCACATGCCCCCGCGGCTGGGAATGCGGCCGCTGCACGTGCGGAGCTGCAGGTGCGTCCTGGACACCGGCACTGCCGCGGGGCCCCGCGTCCCACCCCCTCGGTCCCTGATGGGTTCCTCCACCCTTTCACTTCTTCCTTCTTTGCATCACGACTCCTGTATTTCATTACCCGTAAGTACCCAGAAACAGACGTCTGAGATCTGTCTTAAATATATACGCTGAGTAT
Organism: Ailuropoda melanoleuca; assembly: GCF_002007445.2. Lineage (NCBI taxonomy): Eukaryota > Metazoa > Chordata > Mammalia > Carnivora > Ursidae > Ailuropoda > Ailuropoda melanoleuca. The sequence goes on from NC_048225.1 coordinate 19,648, forward strand.
TTCCACCTCTCAATAACAGATTCTTTGAGGCATTATTAAAATAGTTTACTTCTTTCATGAGTCTATTACCTGTTTCTTGAAATTGCATCTGAACATTTGTCCTTTTATCTGAAAACATAAGTCTGGTCATATGCATGACTTTGTATTTTCAAATGTGATCTTACCTGTTTTTTGTCAAGTGGTAATTTTGAAAGGTCTTCATGACTTCCCAAAATTCCAAATTTCTTTTCTTCATTTCTCTTTTAAAAATAGATAGAATAAAATAACAAAACTAAAAATAGATAGTAAAATGAGTACAATTGCAAAATTCTACATTTAGAATTTAAAAAAAAATTTCATTCTTTATTCCATATTTTAAAGGCCAACCAGTCTAATTCTATAGCAAGGTTCAGGAAGAGAAACATGTTCTTACTGGATTCTTCCCATTGGTGAGCACTTAGCAACTTCACCTGCACAATAAGGTCTAAGTTCTCTCAGGCTGCAGTTCCTTTTTTTTTTTTTTTTTTAAAGATTTAGTTTTTTATTTATTGCGGGGAGGAGCAGAGGGAGAAGGAAAGAATCTCCCCGCTGAGCACAGAGCCTGACGGGGCTCGATCTCATGACCCTGAGATCATAACCTGAGCCCAAACCTAGAGTTGGACGCTCAACTGCCTGAGCCACCCAGCCCCCTCAGGTTGTAGTTCTAATTAGACCTGTAAATGACACACTTAAAAGTAAAGCGAGAGATGGGGCTCCTGGGTGGCTCTGTTGGTGAAGTGTCTGCCTTTGGCTCAGGTCATGATCTCAGCATCTGGGATCGAGTCCCGCATCGGGCTCCCTGCTCAGCAGAGAGCTTGCTTCTCCCTCTCCGGCTCCCCCTGCTTCTGTTCTCTCTCTCTCTGACAAATAAATAAATAAAATCTTAAAAAAAAAAAAAAAAAGGAAAGTGAGAAATTCCTGCCATCAACTCACTGAGTTCTAGATGTTAGACACTGGAGGAATCCAGCAAATGGTGCATTTCTCTGAAAATTTCACACAAATAGTATAATAATAACTACATTTAAAGAAGACTTTATAATTCTCAAAGTCCTTTTACATATTTATTTCATTTTATCTCTATGATGTAGATGTAAATTCCCATAGTACAGTTGGAGAAAGTAAAGCTCAGAGAGCTTAGTATTTACTTGAGAATCCCAAGTGGTGAGTGGCAAAACAGAGCAGAAATTAGAATGGTTCTCTTTTTTCTCAGTAATCTTAGAATTGCAAGGAACTTTTACAACCATTTGGCTCAACTGCCCACTCACTGTAGGAAGGCCTTCTCAAAACTCCTAATATTGGTCATCTAGCACTTATTGATTGCTTGCCATGATGGGGAACTCACTATTTCACAAGAGAGCTCACTCTGTTGGATAGATCTTGTTATGATGTTTGTTTTTACACATATCTAAAATTGAACTACTTGCAACTTTTGCCCATTGCCTCTCTTCCTGTTTTTGAAGAGACAAAAAAAGCAAGTATACATCCTAGTCAAAATTGGGAGCTCTAAAGGTATTTACCTTGTTCCCCTTCAATCCTCCTTCTCTGGAAACAACAGCCAGTTCCTTCCATTCCCCATCATATGACACCTTAGCCACACCTGTCCCTATGCTGGCCCTTCTTTGAATGAATCTATCTCTCAGTGGTTCTCCTGGGTGTAGAGGACTGCCCCCACCCCCATACGCAGTTCTACACAACATCCCACCTGTGCCTGAAACACTTCTGAGCATAGTACCCCTTCAACTACATGCTCTATGTCTTTTATGGCTTCTCGAGATGGCAGTGCCGCGCGGGATGACTCTCTCCAGTTAATACCCTTCGATCTTTCTTTCTTAAACTACTTAATGCCAAGCTTAGTCTCCCATATTACATGCGAGTAATTGATTTCTTAAGTTTTCAGTGTAGAAGTTAAGAGACTGTGAAATTCCCCCGAGTCAGAATCAGCTACTGATGCTTGACCATGCTGTGTGAACGGAAGGTGGGCTGGGAGCACGAGGCCACAGCAAACATGGCGCCGACTACAGATAATACATCATTATACTTACATTTCGTGATTTTTTCCTGTATTCTTTTAAATAGGAAATGTCCAGTGAGTTCCTGTTACACAGACACAAGCCAAAGGACCATGCTGTTTTGGGAATGACTGGACATGTCATCATGGACCATGTTGTAGTACGGTGGTTTTAATGAGCATAGTGTTTAAAAATATAATTTTAAATTATCAAGTTGAATTACCTTGTTCATCTCTGCATCCTCCTGGAAACCTTTCTTATGGCCCTGGAACATCTCAGAAATCCATTTTTTAAGTCTCAGTAAGAGATAAAACAGGGACTTTGGACTTGGCACCAGGTTGAAGGGAACAGGTAGAGTTCTTCCCTCCTCAAAGTAGGAAAACCAAAGTTTGGCCCTTGCGAATTTCCATTCCACATCAGCGTCATCCTATAAGAATACACAGGACAGTTTAGCAAAGAGGCATAAACAGAACTACCCGGATTCTTCCAACAACTTGTAGCCAGATGCCTGCAAACACTCTCGGTCCCCAAAGATCAGGCCAAGATTTGTTTTAAACGTTAAAGTTCTACTCAGACAGTCTTTCCAAAATCTGTCTGAAATTTTACCAGGCTTACAGAATGACGGATCTCAAAATGTGCTTATGTTTATAAATATCTTGAAAGATATAAATGTATTTTTCTACATTCTAAAAAAAAACACCATGAAAAATTATTCACTCTTTTGTTCTGCAGGAGATCATAAATTTGACCAACATTTCTGGAACAAAAACTTATTCTATCATTCTAAATTCAGGAAAGGGTCAATTTTGAACATCACTACAAACAAGATTTGGAGACTACTGGTATTTGAAAGCAATAATTTTTTTTAAATAAAATATAAATTCAAGGTGACATAGTATTTCTAAAGTGTGTGTTTTTTTTTTTTTTTAAATAATGAATCAGACAACATTTCTCCAAGCAAAGAGTTAACATTTTCTAGATTACCAGCCGGACAAGTATATAAAACAGGCAAAGAACAAACGAGGAAAAGGATCCTGTGTGTTCCCCACTGTTGCTGAGTTGATGCCTGGAATACATCCAACCCTGTAGTCACAGAGCATACAAATGTACAGAAATTATACCTCAATTTCCTGGAAGGAGTTGTTGATCATTGCAATTAGCATATTTAGCAAAACAATGACCATTGTGACATTATAGACTCCATAAAGAACATAACCGATGTTTTCAATGAATTTGTGATTATAGTTGATGACCACTGACTTCACTTCAGAAAGTCCAAAGATAGCCCAGAACAGTGTCTTAAAGCTCTCCTCCACTCTGGGGAAAAATAAAGAGAGAAAGGAGATAGTACAGTGTATAAATGACAATAATCCCATAATAAAAGTGAGTTGATTTAGCGACTTTACCAATTACTGGATATTCTTTTTTTTTTTTTTTAAAGATTTTATTTATTTATTTGACCAAGATAGAGAGAGCCAGTGAGAGAGGGAACACAAGCAGGGGGAGTGGGAGAGGAAGAAGCAGGCTCATAGCAGATCACGCCCTGAGCCGAAGGCAGACGCTTAACCGCTGTGCCACCCAGGCGCCCCAATTACTGGATATTCTTGAGAAAATTCTTTACTTCTCTGAACCTGTTTTCTGTACAATGGGTACAATAACTTTCATCTCCCAGATGGTTGTAGGGTGAAGCACTCAGCTCAACGTGTAAGCACTTAACAAATGCTATCAACATAACTTCCTCGCCACAGACAGCAACATTCAAGCAATGCATAGCCTCGGCAATGGAAGTGTTAAACGTATTATTTAATAAAAATAATACAATTTATTAGAGTCCTATTAGGTCTCCTGCTTATCTATACTTATGTCTGATAAATAGATGATAATAGCGTGTGTCTTAAGGAGCATAGGACAATGACGCCATTACCAAAATCACTGTTGAGTCTTGGGTAGGAATGTCAATGCTTTATGTGTAATTATGGACCAAAGCAAAGCCCCTCAGCTTAACCGAGCTGGTTTCATTTCTCTGATGAACTGCACCTGACAAGACTATGGCTAACAACAGTTTATGCTTCAGTCGACCCTTCTCATTGTAACACGCATGACCTAGCACTTGATTGACCCTAAGCAGACGCTATAAAACACACTTGCGGCTGTGGTGAACCTAAGTGGAAACTCTCGTCACTGTGGATGACCTGGATCTTCTCAGTGATAGATCTCGAACTGGGCTAGGAAAGCAGCTGTCCTCCTGGTGCCCCAGGCGTCTGACGAGCGGGTCAGAGCGCAGAGGCTGGAGTCTGGAACTAGGGCTCCTGCCCCGGCTTTTCCATACGCTAGCAGCTACGCAACGTTCAGCAAGTTACTAGCTTTTCTGAGCTTCAGTCTGTCCTTTTTGTGAAACAGAGACAGTACAGTGATGTGAGGTATTTTACCACAAGAACTGGCGCTAGAAACGTCAGCTATACGACTTCGTCTTAGGAAGGTGCCTACGTTTTCGAGTTCTTCCAATTCATTTAAAAATCCTCCCGTTCTGCTAAAGAGAAACATCACCCACCGCAGGGACACCTATGACCCCTGTTACGCTAACATCTAGTTAACCTGCGACCTCCGCCCTCATAGCGTCTGCGGTCACGTACGTCGTGAAAGCTTCGTTTTGCTTTGCACCGATGTAGTACGAGTAGAGGTTGAACATCCCGATCATGAAGGCCACGAACACCATGATGAAGATGACCATGAACTTGAAGATGTCCTTCACTGTTCTCCCGAGCGATATCTGCAGGGGCCCGAAGCTTTCGTTGGCTGGTAAAATATAAGCTATTCTTGAGAAACTCAGAACTACAGCAATTGCATAAAGACCTTCAGATATGATTTGAGGGTCAGAGGGGTCCCACTTGATCCTGGCTAGGAGAGAGCAAAGACAAGAGTCATCATGAGTTTCTGTAAGTTGTTTACTCAGGTTACTTCTTTTCTGCTTTGGAAATATAATTACATTAGGAAACACAAATCTGATGGAAATGGGATCTTTAAGGGTCGAGCATATTGAAGCTTCTGAATTATAAGAAAATGACCCTCCTGATTTGCTGGCAATTTTCCATAAAAATATAGCATAATGGTTAAGAGCTCAAGCTAGGGACTTGGTGTCTGCAGAAATTCCTCTGTGTGTGTGTGTGTGTGTGTGTGTGTGTGTGTGTGTGTGTGTGCGTGAGCTGGTACAGATTACTTAACTTCTCTTACTTTTATTTTTGCATCTTTAAAAGTGAGTTGCCGCTCCTCCCTTTCTTCATCTACTTGAAAATTCAATAAGCCAACATACACTGGGTGTTTGGAACACGCTCTGCACTACACAAGGGGTGCTGTGTATTACTGAACCTTCAACTTATAATTGCACTATAATGTGACCTGGAACTTGCAAAATACTCACAGTTATTTCAACTTACTAGAAATTATTTTTATTGGTCACTCAAATAAATCTATTTTTCCCATAAAAATGTAGCAAGTATTCATTTTTTCATTTTTCTAGCATTATTATATTAGGTCATCAAAACCCAATTAAGAAGCCATTATGAAGAAAAATGCAAAACGACGTGTAAGAAAGAGGAAAAATAGGATTCTATTTGCTTATTTGCTGGGAAGTGAAATCAGGAAGGGATACAAGAAACCAGTAAAAGCAGTTTCCTGTTTTATAGTAAGTCTATGAGTACAATGCATAAATAGATAACTGTGACTTTTTAGGATTCTGTATATTAAAAATGTGTTAACCATTAAAATAAATATTAAAAAATACTAATACAGAGATCTCTATGAGACACAGCCAATAAACCCAGAGATGTGAGCTGTTCGTTAACTGACTTAAAACAAATATTGAAAAGTGATCCCACCTCAGGGTTCTGCAAGGAGGGACCTCCCCTAAGCGCCCACTGAATCTGTTTCCATCCTGACTTCCCTTCCTCCTGGGGGTGGAACGCCTGTTCTGGTTGCTACCCTGGGAGGGTGGATAACTGAGCATACGGGGTTCAGCTCCATCCTCCTTTTCCTGGGAGTACTCGTCTGCTCTCCCATGAGGACATCTCACACCACCTCACACCTGCTGCCCTGTCCACCGCTGTCTGGAGACCCAAGGACACTCTGCCTCATTCTGGGGGTGACTGTACTGAGCCCGTGGGCTAACAGACTCAGACCCCGCTCGTCCAGCCTGAGCTTGGTGTGCACTGGAGGCTGGGATCTGGCCTCACAGCTTTCTGTTTTTCCCATCAAGTTCGGAGCCTGTTTGGGGAAGAGTGCTGTGACTGATGAGCAGCCCCCCAGGGACCCAACCGTCCCTGTGGCCCCACAGTTTAGTGTCTTAGATGGAAGTGATACTCAGACGTGGGCTGTCTGTAATAGACACAAAGAAACACAATCTAAGACAAACAGCAGGCGTTCTCAACGGCGGGTTGCCAACTGATCCAGGAGAGAAAGGGACAGGGTTCTTGTGATTCAGAGGTTTCCAGGAGGAAGACCGAGGGCAGGAGCCCAGAGCTTCTGCAGAAGCCAGCAGTTCTGTGAGAACTGAGTCATAACCGAGCTCTGACTGACTCTCTTTTATCGGAAAACTGCATTTTTATTAACTGACATTGCGCAGCACAGACTCACCCAAGTTGTAATATCTCACGTTGTCTCCCAGTGTGACTTTGGTCAAGTCCTTCAGAGTATCATTCGCATCAACGATGCGCTGGGCTTTGGAAGCGTGCCAAAATGCCATGAATCTTGCAATGAATGATGCCGCAAAGATCGCTAACATGCCAAAATCAAGCATATTCCACAACTCAAACAAGTACTCCTTGGGGCCCTCCGTCCAAATTTCTTTACATTCAGCCCATATCATGCCTGCATCGGAAAGGGGTTAAAATAGATCCAATTCAATTTCATGCTGGCCTTAGCGCTTCAATAAAACAAAATAAGCTTGAAAGATCTCAGCCTCACATTCGAAACCCGTCAAAATCTGGCCACATCCCACCCACCCACTCCTAACGCCCACGTCCCCACAGATCTCAGTCCAGCCATAGCGGCGGGTCACCGGAAGGCAATCCGACAAAGATTAAGAGTGCCCAAACAACAATCTTCATTTTTTTATTTCTTAAGTGGTCTCTACACCCAGTGTGGAGCCCGACTCGGGGCCTGAACTCACGACCCCGAGATCGAGACCTGAGCTGATGTCAAGCGTTGGATGCTTCACCGACTGAGCCGCCCGGGCGCCCCACCAAGCAATAATCTTTAATCCGCTGATTCTATACATGTAAGTGTACTTAAAAGACGTTCAGGGGCACCAGGCTGGTAAGATATGCTGACTCCCTGCTCAGGAGACTGCCCCTTCCCCAGTTGTGCCCGCTCACGCTCTCTCTCTTTCTCTCAAATAACATCTTAAAAAAATAAAAAAACACCTGAGCTGGATACTTAACTGACTGAGCCATCCAGGCGCCCCTAAAAGTAACAAGAATCCTTAAAGAAAAGTTTAATAATAATCATAATTATCTGAAATGTATTAGACACACCCTATGTGCCAAGCACGGTGCTACGTACACTATATATACTGACACACGTACAAACCCAGCACGTGAGCGGGTAGTTTACGGAGACAAAGGCCAGGTCCAAATGACTGTTCTTATTTTACATCAAATGCTCAGAGTGAAATGTAATTTATTTCTCATAGCTCTATGGTATCTGGTAAATGTCACTTAAATTAGAAAAGAAGTAGGGACAGATCAGGCTCTCCTTCTCTCTCTAAGGTGATGCAGTGCACCCGCTAAGCCCCCATCCCTATTTCTCCTGTGAGCGGGCGTTCTAGTATTTAGTGGACAGCTTCACCTGAAAATCCCGTGGGCGCTCAAAGCCAACCGCAACCCAGACCTACTCATCAGCTTTTCATGCTGCCAGTGCCAAGCAGGACCGTCCCTCCGTCCCCCTCCCCCCAGAGCGTAGCCACCACCCACCGATCCCAGGTGGAGTCCACACTGCTCCCTCTGTGTGAAGAGTGCACTCCTCCTGCTTCCTCAAGGCCTGAGTCCCTGCCTTCACCCGACTGGGGTGGGCGAGGCCACAGCCGTCTCTCAGCCTCGGACTCACCTGCCTATCACCTCTCAGCTGCCACGACCTTGCTAAGATGTGGTGGCACCGCTAGCCATCTTGCCACCCCACCTGCTGCCACCCCTGCCTTTGAGGGCACCTGAGCTCCAGCGGGGCCCCCCTCCTGACCCGCACCTGTACTCCAGCGGGGGGGCCCCCTCCTGACCTGTACCTGCACTCCAGCGGGGGGGCCCCCTCCTGACCCGCACCTGCACTCCAGCGGGGCCCACCACCTGACATGCACCTGCACTCCAGCGGGCCCCCCCCTCCTGACCCACACCTGCGCTCCAGCGGGGCCCACCACCTGACACGCACCTGCGCTCCAGCAGGGGGCCCCCCTCCTGACACACACCTGCGCTCCAGCGGGGCACCTCACCTGACATTTCAGGTGTGTTAGGGGCCATCCTAGTTCCACAGCTTCCTGTGCAATGGTTCCAAGCCTTGTGGTGTCTTTACTCCCCAAACACTCAGTCCGTGGACACTGCCTTATCTCCAAAGTCTTAGATGCAAGGTACTGCCCGGGGAGGCCTTCTCTGCCCTTTCTACATCCCACCTCATTCAGACTTAGATGTCCAATCTGTGTATGTTCATATTATCCTAATGATGTCTCAATTATAATATTTGTCATGGGGTTTCAGTGATCGACTTACATATTGACCTGACCCCCACACTTAACTCCCTTCCCTGCAAGGGCTCTGCCTCATTCACCTGGGTACCCTCCTTACCTAACAAAGGCACCACCTAACCACTGAAGTTATTTGTTCATAAACATCCGATTGAAATACCTTTCTCCTTTGCATTATATTTGACAACAAGCCGTGTGTACGACTGCTTCTAAAGACAGTGCAGTGATTCGGCTTTCTCTGGGCCTCACTTACTTGTGGGGATCTAAAGCAAACACTGTAAAACAGATGTTAGTGTGACATTACGGATTGCAGAACCGAGGCACAGAGACCATGTGATCTAATGCACGTACAGTGCTTTGAACAGTTCAGTGCAGAGTAGCTGTTTAATAAATGCGAGTGACTATTAGCTCACTTCCTACTAAATCTCAACATGAAATAACGTGGTTGTTTTTAAATCTGACGTCCCAGCTCTCTCAAAATACGAATAGCATTACTTCCTCACCGGCCAGATCTGACTGACACCATCCTACTGTCCTCATCCGGGTTTTTCTTGGGAACTTAAGAAGCACGTGGTGCGTGAGAAGGCTGTGCGCCTGGTGCTGGACCCAAGATCACCACACTTCAACAGCACACAGAAGACCCCGGTGGGTGCTGGGTGCACCGCATCACGCTGGACATGTCCGTGCACCTGATGTGCGAAGGGTCAGCCTCGGCCGGTCCAGCTGTGAGGCTGCACACGCACACACGACGACAGAATACCGGTGTTTACCTATTACCCAGGATATAATGAGCATCTCCATCCACGAGAAGCAGGACGTCTTCATCCTGAACAGCTGCTTTGCATTATCTGTGCTGGTTTCATTGGGAAGGAGTTTGGTGCCCTCGAATCTGTCAGCCGCGTTCATGACTAGCAGTCCCAGAAAGATGGTAAAGGAGGCGGCATGAGCCACGAACTTCATGAACGGTCCGCGCATGATCTTTCCCATCTGCCACAAAACACCCCGAAAGAAAATCTTAACTTTGTTTCGTACACTTTGCAAAACACACACGCATATACACAAGCACAAATACCGCTGTATTCCCATGTTCTCCTAAGGTCATTATGTATGTTTAGGTAACCGATAAAAGAATAATAATTCCTTATGCTGTCTGAATGTTGGTCATGTCCCTCCTCTGCATATGCTGATATTCTGGATTTATAATTCAATCAGTTCACTTTTCTGTTCAATGATTCTTAAGTTCTTAAAATATAACACCGACAAAATAATATTTTAAGACAAAAGGCAGAGCACAGGATCATCACTATTCGTTAACAGCAAACTAGTGAAGCGGGTATGAAGGGCTGAAGAAGCAGTAGTGAAGGTCTGGAGGGAATCGACTTTGCACTGGTCGGTGTCCGGCCTGCCTGCTGTCCTCGCAGGCGTCTGGCAGTGACCCCAGCGCTCGTGACACCGCGCGGGTGTTCTGCTGACCAGAGCAGAAGCATAAGCACCAAGACCTGGACGGCAGGCAGCCCCCATGAGGTACTCGGAACGCTGTCCTGGAACGACGCTGTGTTGAAAGCCCAACCTGCTAACTTGGGGCTCCAGGTTCACTCCCTCATGAGCTGAGTGGCAATGAGTAAAGTCCTAAATGATGTGCAAGTCAGACTCTTCACATGACATACGGAGGGAGTCAAAGCTCCTATGAGTGCAGGATGAGTTTCCATGCAAGATGCAGGAATCCTCAGCGGGCAGACGGGCGGTGTGCGTCCACGGTGATTCTCAAGGGCTCTGCATCCCCCGAAATGCTGAACGACTCAGTATGCACCTGCAGTCCTTCTGAGGAGAGGGCTCATTCTTTGAACAGATTTTCAACTGGATGTGTTACAACAGAAAAATGTGTAAATTAGTAGCTCCAATACCTAGCCAGCACTTGCCTGTGCCAGGAATGATTTCAGTGCTTTACTCTGTTCACTCGTGTCACCATGACAACGGTCTGAGGACAGGTACTGCTGAAATGCCCATGTAGACGTTGACGAATCTGAGGAAGGGAGATCTGGGAACTGGCCTAAACGTCACTCAGCTCCCAAGTGGTGGAGCGGAAAGCAGGCGTTCTTGTTTCACAGTCAGTGCTTCTGTTTGGTTTGCAAACAACTGCATATTTTTCACTAAAGTACAGAGATATGGTGATTCTTCGAGGACAAAAGAAGGTTCTTCTCATATTGAAAAAAGCTAAAAGCTGTACTGCGATCAATGTTCTCTGTTCCTACAAACCTTACTTGTCTGTGTTTCTCAAAATCATAAAAGTTAAAGCTGAAATAAATCATACAGTTTAGTCCCTTCTCTCTTTTTTTAAAAAAGATTTTATTTATTTATTTGAGAGTAAGAGCACAAGAGAGAGCATGAGCCTGCGAGTGAGCACGAGCAGGGGTGAGGGGGTCAGAGCCCCACACGGGGCTCGATCTCGGGAGACTTCAAATGTGGTGCACAACCCAGGCACCCCCCTATCCTCTATTTCTTATTACAAATCATTGAGGGTTGTTTCTCTGTAAACTAAGGGAGATTGTGGCACCTTTCAGTGGACTTCATTACCCATTTCAGTAAAATTTGTCGTCGTATATGCTCAGCTGTAAACAAATTTCTAAAAATAAAAAACCTGTAGAAAGGGGACTTACTAATTGACTAAGGTGAATAATTAATGCACCCGACAAATTTCTGAGGGAAGAAACACTTGGCTTTGGATATTACGTATTATACTTTTTTCAAGTATTTATTGATGACTAAATAGCTAACTGCCAAATACCAATAGGAACAGAAAAGGTTGAAGCGATCTCTGACTGACGTATTTCACTCAGCATAATGCCCTCTAGTTCCATCCACATCGTTGCAAATGGCAAGATTTCATTCTTTCTGATGGCTGAGTAATATTCCATTGTAAGCAAGACAAGTCAGTCAGAGAAACACCAATACCACGTGATCTCACTCATATGTGGAATTTAAGGAATAAAACAGGGGAAGGGATGGAAAAATAAAATAAGATGAAAACAGAGAGGGAGGCAAACCATGAGAGACTCTAAACTACAGGAAACAGACTGAGGGTTGCTTGAGGGGAGGTGGGTGGGGGATGGGGTAACGGGGGATGGGCATTAAGGAGGGCACGTGTTGTGATGAGCACTGGGTATTGTACGCAACTGATGAATCACTAAACTATCTCTGAAACGAATACATTATATCTTAATCAATTGAATGTAAATAAAACATTTTCTAAAAAAAGGTTGAAGCTAGCTTAAGCTAAAATGATTTGAAGTCATGACTCGACCTATTTTTATGGTAATGATCATAAAACATATTGGGTTATGGTGGAAAAAGAAAACAAGTAAAGAAAAAACTTCTGCAAGAAGAAAGGAGACTTGAGGCAAGAAAACCAACTTTACACGGACACAGGGGCTCTGTAAGGTGCACAAGCCTGCGATCTGGTCTGGCTTACCTCTCATGGATGTGTTTAAAGTAGAATTTTTTTTAAGTAGGCTCCCCACCCAGCATGGAGCTCAGTGCAGGGCTTGAACTCACAACCCTGAGATCATGACCTGAGCTGAAATCCAGAGTTGGATGCTTAACCAACTGAGCCACCCAGGTGCTCCTAGTATTTAAAATAGTGTTTTAAATTAAAGCATTAATATAGCTTAAGCAATATTCCCCTATAACCTGTAAATAATATTTATGATCACTGCTAAGGGAAAAAACTGTGAAAACCGATTTTATCATCATACTCCAAAGGCTAAATAACAGGCAGTAAAATAGATTTTAGATTAAAAAAAAAAATATCTTGGTAGTGTCCTTTTAATTTGATTATTTGCCTCAGGGTGCATAAATGAGGATGGAAAAGAGATTCCAGGAAAGAAACATGGCCAGAGAAGAAGAAATAGTAAAGGAAATCCGCTTCATGAGGATTCAGTCGAAATCTAAGAAACTCTAAGGACTGCCACAAATAGTGTCTTGTCAGGACACCCAGCCTTCTGGAGGCATGAGTCTGAACTCAGTGGATGTGGGGAAGGGCAATCATTCGGTTTGGAAAGTTACTACCATTGAACTGATCACAGAGTAATCAGGGAGCGAGGGTGATTCAGGACACCCCGCCCCCGCTCACTCAGTCGGCTTCAATCTCTGGACACTCAGGAGGGTAAGGGATGAAGAGAACACCACATACACAGGTGTGGCCCGTGCGGCAGAAAGGACAATTCAGAATTTCTGTTTCAAAGTGAAATCTGCCATCCCTATGACAAAGGGAAGAAAAGAAAAATTACAACTCTCTAGAAGATCTATGCTACTGATTTCTCATTCTAGTAAATCTCACTCTTTTCATCATTTATGTTTTACTTATAAAAGCTCAATTTGGGGGCCTTATATGTTTTAAGGGAAAAAGACCCATGACGACAGATTCCACCTGAGGGGAAAACACTCCATTTCCAGCAGCTCCCACCATCACCCCTGGACGGCATTCTGTTGCCAGGACCCACTTAGAAAGGTCCCTTTGAGCCAATGCATCAAATACGTAACCAAGTAACAAGAAGACAGCATGTTGGTCATGGGACACAGGCATTTGCAGCCACCTGCCACAGGTGTTTGAAAACGAGCCCGCCCGTGTGAAGAACAGCGAGGGTGCGAACGGCGTTTCTAGGCGGCACATGGACGGTCCGCACACATCCTAGCCACACAGCTGCAGGGTTAGTCCAGTCTGACTCTCAGAGCTGAGACAGACATTCCAGAAGTGTGGCTTCAAACACATGAAGAATAGGATTGCTGACCAAATCCTGTGCCTGCTCCCGGCACGACCGGTCAACCGTGCTCCAGACCGATCTGTCACACTAGGGAAAGGCGGGTCCATTTGAACACATGATTTCCACCAAGGTGTGGGCAGATGGATTTTGCTGTCCCGGTACTGTATGCTGCCCTAAAATAAATGCTCCTCACTGACACAAGCGGCATATCAGTGTTTACACGATTCTTCTTTACTTAAAATAAGATGTATCTGGTCATTTAGCCAAAACAAATACAAGAAAAAGCACTTCCATCTCAAATTTTGCCAGAGGAGGAGAAAAAGACAAAAAAAAAATTTATCTTTTAGGGTTGTATTTGAAATATCAGCTCAACGCATACTATGACCTCATTAAAATGTATAGAAATATATGAATAGACACGGAGGGGATGGAAAGGAAATATACGGAACAGTAACTCGGTCTTCTTTCTCAACTCACCAGTGGTGGTATTACGGGTGAATTTTCTATCCATTTCCCCCTCTATTTCCTATAGCAAATAGATGTTATTTTTGTAATGTTAAAAACAACAGTGTTATTTCAGCCCAGCTTCCATGAAATTTTCACTGGGGAGACAGAATTTTGCCTGCTTCGCGGGTACTGACGTACAGCTGGACAGACTTCTGGGAGACGGCGCATGCGCACGGTTCCAGACATACCTTGCTGCACGGAGCAAACCAGTAGATGAGAGCCAGGAAGGGCAATCCGACGGCCACCGCAAGGACCACCAGAAACTTCACCGCCATCGTCTGCTGCCGTAGACCGGACAGGTTCTCATACCAGATGGACAGAAGTTGCTGCTGACAGTTTGGGTGCGCTACAAACTAGCAGGGAAGCGACAGATTGGATCAGAGAAAAGTTCATCAACTCCTTTCTTGTGTTCTACTGTTTTGTTCGGGGTTCCCGAAGAAAAACATTGTTAGAGATAAGAACTAACGTAACACATCTAGTTGACAGGCATCAAGCAAGGCGGCAAGAGGTTCCAATATATATTATACAAATTTGAAGAGTCCAATTTATCAAACTCTTCCTTTATGACTGATGGGCTTTCTTTGAAAGCATAGAAAAATTTCTGAAATTTAATATTATAAAATGATTCATCAATACTTTGCACAAAGACTCATATTGTTTTTTCCATCTTGAAAGAGTGATATAAAGATCCCACTGGTCCCAGATGCTTAAATCCTTTTTTTTTTTTTTAAGATTTTATTTATTTATTTGACAGAGATAGAGACAGCCAGCGAGAGAGGGAACACAAGCAGGGGGAGTGGGAGAGGAAGAAGCAGGCTCATAGCGGAGGAGCCTGATGTGGGGCTCGATCCCATAACGCCGGGATCACGCCCTGAGCCAAAGGCAGACGCCCAACCGCTGTGCCACCCAGGCGCCCCTTAAATCCTTTTTTTAAAAAAAGCACACCAATGGGGCACCAGGGGGCCTCAGTCGGTCAAGCCTCTGCCTTTGGCTTAGGTCATGACCTCAGGGTCCTGGGATCAAGGCCCATGTCGAGGGAGCCCCATGTCAGGCTCTCTGCTCAGTGAGGAACCTACTTCCCCCCCGCCCCTCCCCCCATTAGTGTGCACGCTCTCTCTCAAATAAATAAAATCTCTAAAAAAATAAAAATAAAAAAGCTCATCACCTTTTCTGCACTGACCTACAGTGCTACACCTATTTACTCCCATTTGTATATGGGTCTGTTTCTGGACTGCCTATTCTATTCCACTGATATATTTTTATTCCTGTGCCATAAACTCTTCCAATTAAGAAAACTTTATAATTAAATTCTACTTGTTATTTTTCAGAATTTTTTATTCTCACATATTTATTTTTTATAAACGAATGCCACATATGACAGAGGTCAACATTATTTGATATACAAAAAGCAATAATGTGAAATAAGAATTGATAAAAAATATTGAAAAGTTAGATAAAGGAATTATTAATGCTTAAGGGTGGTTAACCTTGAAGATAATCAAAACATGATATAATGGGTACCTTCTCAGAATGGTAAGATTTAATAACACACATTTTGAGTAGAAAAAAATAACCCCTGTGATACACCATTGGCCTGTATATAAACTGGTACTTTTTTTGAAGGGAAACGTAGCAAATATTTTGAATTAACAAAAGCCTGAAGAATAATAATAAACTCTTAAATAGTAAGCTGATTGAATGAAATAATAAAACAACACAGCCTTTGAAAAGATGAGAAGGATGCTTATTTACTGAAATGTGAAGACGTCCAAAATATGAATTTGTGGAGAGGAATACAATAGTGACTAACTACTCTCCATTAAGAACTGGGAATACAGAGAGGTGCCGGGAGGGTTCAGTCCCTGGAGCACGTGACTCATGATCTCGGGGCTGTGACTTCAAGTCCCACGTTAGGTGTAGATATTACTTAAAAGTAAAATCTTAAAAAAAAAAAAAAAAAAGAATTGGGAAGAGAGAAAGGGGGCATGTCTCTACTGCTTGAAAACTTACCATAAGCATATATGACTTTCATTGGACTGTTTTATTACATAATAAAAAGTCTATATAGACTTTTTAGATAGACCCTATCCTTAAAAACTATTGTTTGTGTTTTTGTTTTTAAAGATACGTAACCTAAGAAAGCAATCACGAATGGGGGTGCTCCGTGAGGACACAGATTAAAAGTACTCCACAAACAGTGTTGGCGGGGATCTGAGGGCTCGGGCCCCGAGCCGGAACACATCAACAAATGGGAAATGGAACTGGGTCTCAAACGCTGGTGTTCCTCTCACATAGCCAATACCTTGTAATCTGGACACAGCTGTCATTGTTACATCATTGGTTAAGGAACGCAAAGCGGCAATCACGGCGTAAACAAGTCTAGACTTCAAAGACTGGCGCGTAGAGTAGGTTAAAGGACTCGCAGCTCAGCCCTTCAGATCGCCGAGGCAACCTGTCTCGTGCACCCATGCATTAAAGAGCCCAGCCCGAGACAATCACGCCGGCCCTTCGCCCTGATGTTGCACCAAGAAGAACCGGAAATAATGTAAATGGGGCTTCAGGCCCGACCTTACTTTTTTTACTTCGTATTTAATGGCAAGTTTTAAACGGCTGAGATTTGGACGGCCGGGATCTCCCCCGCTGTGGCGCACTTCAACGTCCCCATTCAGGATGGCCTCCACCTCTTCGGTATTTCTGCACAGATCAAGGAGCCCAACGACAAAGTCTTTGCACTGCATCGACAGCTTCTTGTAGTCATTCTAGGAAACACAAAGCAAAACAAAAAGCACGAGTGGAGAAGCAGCATGTTTACTGTGCACGCAGTGCAATTTATCAGTGACTCGACAGTTTGTAGAGAAAGCAAACAGAAAAAATTCATCTTTAAGGTTACTGTTCTCTTAATGTGCTTTAATTGCTGTTCTGCTGAGGGATTTCTGAAATATCACACCTTAAAGATTTTCTTCGTATCCAAAGAAAGGAGATTTGTCTAAAACATAATCAAAGTTATCAAAGTACTCTGCCAAACTCACCTGTGGGTTCAGGAAAATTACAGAGTAAGCAACTTTCCCCTCAGCCTGATCATACAACTTTGCACACATAGTATCCCTGACGTCCGTGACTTCATCTGCAGATGCATAACCCACATTCGATAGATCTTTGGGAGATCTTGTAAACTGTTCTGGTAAACTTGAGAAACAGGATATTTGGAGAGGTTTCAGAGAAAAGCAAACATATGTCATTTATCTATTTAATAAACTGCTATTGAGGGACTTTCTGTACCAAAATCAGGGTCACAAGACAAGATCTAATATAAAGTCTGAAAACCAAGATTCTTCTCTTCAGAGAAAAGAATATTTAAGAAAATTATTTTGTTGTAATTTACTGTTGATGACCTACTATTATGTTGGGAAGATTTAGAAAGTGTAGATCATATTTAAATGTCAAAAATGACGTCTTGAAAACATACTCAACATTACTATTCATTAGAGAAATGCAAGTCAAAACTACAATGAGATACCACCTGACATTTGTGAGAATGGCTAAAACCAGAAAGACAAGAAATAATGTGTTGCTGAGAATGCAGAAAAAAGGGAACCCGTATGCACTGTTGGTGGGAATATAAATTGGTTCAGATGCTACAGAGAACAGCCTGGAGGCTCCTCAGAAAAGTAAGGGGCACCCGGGGGGCCCAGTGGGTTAAGCAAGTGACTCTTGGTTTTGGCTCAGGTCATGGTCTCAGGGTCGTGAGATTGAGCCCCTTGTCAGGCTCTGCATTCAGAGGGGTCTGCTTGAGATTCTCTCCCTCTCCCTCTGCTACTCCCCTGCTCTAGCACACGTGTGCACCCCCCCATAAATAAATAAATAAATCTTAAACAAAAATTAAAAGTAGAAATACCGTAGGATCTAGTAATGCCACTACTGGATATTTACCCAAAGAAAAGTGAATACACTAATTTGAAAAGACCCACGCACCCCTTGTTTACTGCAGCATTATGTACAGTCGCCAAGATCTGGACGTGGTCCAAGTGCCACTGAGAGGTGAATGGATGAAGAAGTGGTGCACATACAATGGAATATTACTCAGCCACGAAAAAGAATGCGATCTTGCCATTTGCAAGAACATGGATGGACCTAGAAGGCATTATGCTAAGTGAAATAAGTCAGACAGTGAAAGACAAATACCATATGATTTCACTCATGCGTGAAATTTAAGAAACAAAACAAACAAATCAGAAACAGACTCATAAAAGAGAACAGACTGGTGATTGCCAGAGAGGAGAGGGGGTGAGGCGGTGGGCAAAATGGGCGGAGGAGACTGGAGGTCAGGCTTTCAGTTATAGAACGAATAGTTCCCGGGAATAAAAGCACAGCACGGGGAATACAGTCAATGGTCTTGTAATGGGGTTGTGTGGTGACAGATGGCAGCGAAAGGTATAGACTTGCTGAATCACTCTGTTGTACACCCGAAACTAACGTGACACTGTGTGTCAATGACACTTCAATTAAAAAGAGCACTCTGATTTATATATACCATGCATTAACATCTTCATTCAGGTCTTTCTAAAACTTACTTCCTCCCTGTTTTTTCTCTTCCATTGAAATGAGGCCATTTATAGCCCAATGTTAATCAAGAAAACCTATTAACTCTAGCTTGTTGCATTGCAAATGGATTCCATTATCTCCTGTAATCTTTGTAGTCATCTTGCTTAGTTTGGTTAAATAACGTGTCCAAGATCATGCAGCCACTGAGTACCAAAATCAGGCTTTAAATCCAGCTCTGTTTGGCCGCAAACCCTTTGCCTGTAAGAATCAATGCCCTTTGTCTCTTCTTTGTAGAATGCTTTTCTACTTTGATCTCTGGGAAGCAAGTAGAGCAAACACTATTCCCATTTCGCACATCAAAAATCTAAGGTCCCTGAGGTCACACAGCCCGAGTGGCAGCGTTTACTGTGGGAACCATAGCTTTGCGACTTGTCTCCTCCATCGTGAAACCACGGGTGTGCTGAGGATGGAAAGACCCCTAGAAAGAATCAGGAGACAAAGACGCTGGACTATGAGGGGCTCTGGATGTGAGTCAAGAAGGTAGTATTTGGGGGGCGCCTGGGTGGCACGGCGGTTGAGCGTCTGCCTTCGGCTCAGGGCGTGGTCCTGGCGTTGTGGGATCGAGCCCCGCATCAGGCTCCTCTGCTGTGAGCCTGCTTCTTCCTCTCCCACTCCCCCTGCTTGTGTTCCCTCTCGCTGGCTGTCTCTATCTCTGTCAAATAAATAAATACAATCTTTAAAAAAAAAAAAAAAAAGAAGGTAGTATTTGGGGGAAGTCTATATGGGTAAGTACGAAGCACCAACTTGGGCTCCTCTCTGTAAATCATGCCAACTGGCCTTCCATTACGGGTCAGTGATGTCTACACAGGCAACACTTCGCTAACTGCAGGTGCAAACAGGTTCGCTACAGGCAACTTGATCAAACAAATTATGCTTCCCTGAGAACGGCTCATGCTACTTCCAACCCATCTATCTGGTCAGAGGACACGCAGAGTCACAAGGAGACAGCTTTGCCCTTTTCATGCCACAGTCAATGAGGGACCTGGGGACAAATGATGAAGTAGGCAAGTGCATATGTTCCCCAGGACCACTATCAGGTCTCTCACGTAGAGTGGCTAGGGGCTGGGACGTCTACCTGTAAATATCCCTGTAATCAAATCACAGATCTTCCATTGTTCAGCCACGTGATCTCACATAGGTGAAAACCATTCAGTGAGATAGGTGCTATTATTATTCCCATTTTATGAATGGGAGATTAAACAAGTGTTAAATCTCCTGTGCAAAGTACTTAGCACGGGGCTGAGCATTTAGCAAGCACTCAATAAAACACAGTTATTTCATTTTATGTCATCAAAGGGGAGATCTGGGGCACCTGAAGGGCTCAGTGGGTGAAGCATCTGCCGTTGGCTCAGGTCATGATCCCGGGGTCCTGGGATTGAGCCCCACGTCACTCAGCGAGGAGCCTGCTTCTCCCTCTCCCCCTGCTCCTGCTTGTACTTTTTCTCTCTCAAATAAATAAATAAAATCTTTAAAAAAAAAAAAAAAAGGCAAGATCTGAAAACAGGCCCTTCCTTGACATTTGTAAGCACCCACGCAGCTGAAAGTAAACTTGACTGCATGCAGCCTGAGAGGTAGTCCTCAGTTCCTAGATGAATCCTTAGTCCTTTTAAAGACAAAAATGTAAGGAGCAAAATCGACGCTCCCTAGAATTCCAAAAAGGCTCAGGTGTAATTAGATATTTAAAAGGAGAGCATGCTCAAGTGTGGGGCAACACTGTTCAGTAGGAACCACATCGGCTGATAATATTTAATTGTGTTATTTAATACCTGACCTAAAAAATTGTTTCCAGTTCACTGCTAATTCTCAATCACACAAAACAACACATTTTTTTTAAAAGAAAGAATAAGACCATGGGAATCCATTCACAAATGTTTTCATATTTTAAGTTCTCTGGAATCGACAGGTAAAGTCATGGAAAGTGAGTGTTGGCAGAAGACCATTCGCCAGACGCGGCACTGTGACTCTGGTTCCTTGAAAGAGACACTGAATCTGGCAGGTTGAGTTAACTCTGGGTCACACCACACATTAGTAACTTAGAAGTGTTTGCCTGACCACGTCTGAGCTGGAAAGAGAGGACTGATGGTGGCGCCCGTGCTGGGAATCTGGGCTTTCATCCTCCCAAACGCAGCACCAGCACGTGGCCCGGGCGGCGTCTGGCAGCTCTCCCCATGTACCCAGTGACAACTTCTTTCACAGCTACAAGGTTTTGGTTTTGCTGTTATCTTGCTCTGAAGTAGCTTGTCCCTCCTCAGCATCCCCGAATCCTATGCATTCTGCCCTAAGCAGCTGAAATGCCATCATGCCCGTAACTTCCCTGAGACCCAAGCTGAACTAAACGCTGCTTCCTCTGGACTTGCAGAGCTCATGTGGTCCTTTCACTTCTCTATCACTTCTGTGCATGCGTCTCCCCAGTCACACCATGACCTCCTTCAGCACCTCCCGCCGTGCTCTGAACACAGACCCAGTTCCACGGAAGACGGAACCCGGCTTGGGACCACAGCCCACCTGGATTCTGATCCCAGCTCCGCCAATTACCAGTCATTGGTCTTGGGACTTAATCCCCTTTCTATGCCTCCATCTCTTCATCTGAAAAGCAACTAATATCTTCTCAGGGCTGTGACGTGAATTAGAACAAATGTGAAGTGTCTACAGTATAGCATCTCTAAAAAGTTTTACTACATTTCACGATAACAAAGACCTTGTTCAAAAAACACGGACGGTGATTTCCTGTCCACAGGGACTAACTAGCACAACTCTGAGCACCTAAAGGAAGGTTATGAAGACCCTGGACTCCAGCTCCTGGAGAGCGAAGTCCTCAACGTGGACGACCTACCTTGAACTCTTTCTCAATGTTGGCCAGGACCGCCAGCTCGTTGCTCAGCTCTAAAGCTGTCATGACTGGGTCTTCACTAGACAGTGACAGGTAAGCTGGACTTGCCAGGCCCTTGTAGGCATTAATCCTCGATCTGGAGTGGCTGAAGGAGTCGTGCTTCTGTTTCTGGTTGCACTCACTGCACTTGCAGAAGTAATCATGTGGCCGTTCGATCCGAGCTCCCTTCCGCAAGAGGGTGTGCACAATTTCGTATTCCTGGCAGTGGGCAGCCAGAATGATGGGCGTCACATCATGGGAGAACCGTGTCCCGTCTTCATCATAGGCATAAAAGTCGTCCTGCTGCAGTTCAGACTGGCTGGGGCTGGTGGCGAGCCTCTTGCCTTCTGCAAAAGCTGGATGACTGAGAATGGCTTCCACGATCCGAACGTAACCTTTACTAATAGCGAGAAGCAAGGCGTCCCCAACACGAGACAGGTTTTCTTTCTTGAGAAGAAGTTCTGTGATCTCCAGATGCTCGTTGGCCACTGCCAGCTGCAGGGCATTCTGGCCCATGTAATCCACACAGTTGACATTCAGTGAGAGGCATTCTTCCAACATCTTCCTCACCACCGGGATGTTGCCATATTCAGCAGCATCTAAAAAACGTTCCTCCTCAGCAGATAAGCTCGTTGAGCGATCATTAAACATGTATGCTGGTCCCCGGTTAGCTAACCTTCTCCCCTTCTCACGGAGAATCGTCTGCCGCCGGTGGGCCAGTCTGTTGTCGGTGTCCCGGCTGTAATAAAATAGAAAGATTGGGAACAGATCCTATTAAGAGCGTTTCACTGGGCCAAATGACCTGCCATTCATCTAATGCAGCCCTGAAGTATATTAGATGTTGTCTCACCGTCTCTAGACCAACTATAATATAAATGAAGATGTATTTATTTATTAATGGGTTCCCAGAGCTTCTCCTTTAAGAAAGTCAAGCACTTTGCAGAATTTAATGTTTTCCATTTGGGGTGGAGACTCTGGCAATTCCCAAAATCTCTCTGTGCCATTCACATTGGGATTAATAGGTGTGTTTCAGTCATGGAGGGTGTAAGGCCCAGGAAGACCAATGGTGAAAAAAGTAGAAACTTTTCTGCCCTTATAAATCTTACAGTCTCAGGAGAAATTGGGAATCAGCACAGTGCCTTGTTATCAGCTGTTTGTCACAATAAACCTAGAGCAGGGTCATCTAGCGACGCTTCCAGGACAAAGTTACAGGCTAAACACAGAAGGATGAGTAGGACTCAGGCGAGGGTGTGTTGGCAGCGTGGGGCAGAGGTTGGGTGCAGGTGGAGAGCAGAGGAATCAACCAGATGCGACAGCCCAGGTTTCATTAACAGGCCTTGGACTCTGTGAGGTGTTCTCAAACATCACTGGAAATGAGAATGTGGTGATTAAGGCGTAGGTGGGAAAGAACACTTCTGTGATGGAGACAGTGGTCGAGGAGGTGGCTAGCCTTCAACGTAAGGCTTCAGTCTGGGAATACAAGGAAGCGATGCCTTCTCCAAGCAAATGCTACAATGGGGATTGTGGGAATTATGCTGAGTGAAATAAGTCAAGCAGACAAAGACAATTATGTGGTTTCACTCTTATGTGGAACATANGAAGCGATGCCTTCTCCAAGCAAATGCTACAATGGGGATTTTTTTTCCTTATTGATTTATAACTTTATGTCTTAAAGTTTAAGGCTCAATCCTCACCACTGTCACCAAGCAGAGACTCAAATGGGCAATTTCCTGCAGAACAGGGAAGGGCCACGTTAGGAGGCTAGGGGGCTGAAAAGGAAAAAGGTGTGGTTGCTGATAGATGGGATAGATGTTTCCTCTCTTCATAAATGTTTATAGAGCAATCCCTTGAAAAGCCATCACAAATTTCCCAGTAGGAAGAGAACTTAAATCAGTCTAAAGACCCCATAAACGACCCTCCCCTCCAATGCGGCCTAATTATCTTTCTCTGCGAGTCCTTAACTATCTCAATGCCAACTCTCTTGTCTATGGTAGTGTGATGCCCAAAGAAGTTGCAAGGCGTCAGCAACTCAGAAATGGATTATGGTTGTCTAAGCAGCTCTGAGTATGCTGCCGTGTTCACCAGTGTTTTCCGTAGACTCACTCAACACTGAGCCCTTCAGCCATCTATGGTCTTCTCTTTAAAAGTCACCAGGATGACGTTTTATTAAAGAAGCAACTTAGTAAATTTAAAAAATGACGTCTGGGGGGGTGCCTGGGTGGCTCAGTCCCTTAACCCTCTGACTCTTGATTTCGGCTCAGGTCATGATCTCAGGGTCCGGGGATTGAGCTCCGCCCCAGGCTCTGCACTCAGCGAGGAGTCTGCTCGTTCCTCTCCCTCTGCTCCTCCCACCCCCACCCCGCGCTCGCTCTCTCTCTCTCTAAATAAAATCGTTAAAAATACAAACATAAAAAATAAAAAATAAATAACAAACGATGTCAAGGGCCAATGGCGAGACATATGCCACAATTCCAGTACTTTTTAAAGTGGATCTTTATGTTAAAAATAGAGCTACCCTATGACCCAGCAATTACACTACCAGGTATTTACCCCAAAGATACAGATGTAGTGAAAAGAAGGAGCACATGCAACCCAATGTTCATAGCAGCAATGTTCACAATAGCCAAACTGTGGAAGGAGCCGAGATGCCCTTCAATGGACGAATGAATAAAGAAGACGTGATCCATATATACAATGGAATATTACTCAGCCATCAGAAAGGATGAATACCCACCATTTGCATCGACATGGATGGAACTGGAGGGAATTATGCTGAGTGAAATAAGTCAAGCAGACAAAGACAATTATGTGGTTTCACTCTTATGTGGAACATAAGGAATAATACGGAGGACCATGGGGGAAGGGTGGGAAAACTGAATGGGAAGAAATCAGAGAGGGAGACAAACCATGGGAGACTCTGGACTCTGAGAACCAAACTGAGGGTTGCAGAGGGGAGGGGGTGGGGAGATGGGGTAACCGGGGGATGGGCATTAAGGAGGGCATGTGATGTGATGAGCACCGGCTGTTACGAGCAACTAATGAATTATTGAACTCTACATCAAAAACTAATGATGATGGCTAACTGAACATAATACAAAAATAAAATAAAAAATAAAAATAAAACTACACTAGTGTAAGATTGAGATTTGGCTTTTCTCTCTGTCAGACAAAGTTTTCTTGGATTGTTGGTGTGGTTTTTTTTCTTTTTTTTTGAAGACTTTATTTATTTGAAAGAGACAGAGAGAGAATGAATAGGGGAGGGGCAGAGGGAAAGTGAGAAGCAAACTCCTCCTCGCTGAGCAGGGAGCCTGACACGGAACTCAATCCCTGGACCCTGAGACCACGACCTGGGCCGAAGGCAGACACTTAACTGACTGAGCCACCCAGGCACCCCTGTTGGTCTGTTTTTGGTAAGAAATTATAAACAAAGTTTATTCTTTCTTTTATCTACCCAGAAAGCCGAAGTTTCTATGTTTTGTCTTTACCAGGTCTTTGATCACTTAAGAAAGTTAAAACTTCTCAATATTAAAGGAGATGAATTTTGCTCACAGCTATATAACCTGTAGGATCTCTTATTGCCATCTTGGGTAAATGGATTATTAAATATCAAGTTGTGTAATGATCTGTAATCCTATTTAAGCATGCGCTTTAAACCCTTCCGAGCTTTTTAACAAACTTCCCAAGATTTGATATAATTAAAGTCATTTTGGCTCATTAGGCTTACTTATTTGGTATGTTAAGTTACATGAGAAACATCGTCAAATCAATGATAAATGTTGGGTTACGCTGTGTGGGTAAATGCTAGAACTGTTCCAGAAAGTATATGAAATTCCTAACATTTTCCTGTATCCTGATCTAAGGTCGTCTCTTGACATTCTAATTATTGAAAGGTTGTGTATCACAGATGTAACTAGGTTTTCTTGTCAACTGCATTATAGTGAACTCTCATCAGATCTTTAAAAAAAAATAATAGAGTGGGCCTTGAGATACCATATAAGGAACTTTTGTTAAGTAATGAGGGAATGATTTCTACATCTATTTTGACTTCTATAGCTATTGCTTTGTTTTCAGTTCCAGTTTTAGTTTTATCAAAGTTATGCACATACACAATTTAATTTGCTATAAAAACAGCAACCCTTTGTTCTTCATGTCCCCCTTGTCCTGAACCCCAGAGGCAAAACGTCAACTATTTCAGTTGATTATTTTGTAATTTCAATCCTTGTATCTCTATAACTTAGTAATATTGTGATTTCTGATTTTCCAGGTTTGTCATTTTCTGTGGACTTCCCACCAAAGCTGAGCATTTGGCTGATGTTCACAATCTCCCTCCCCTCGCACACATGTCCACATGCACACACAAACACACTTCACGGCCCATCATTCCACAGTTACAGCGTCAGTCTCTCCAGGTAACTGTGGGGTTCGGATAATGCGGTCTCGTCCCAGATGTGGCAAGCAGCACACCAAGGCATCTTTCCTCGCTTCCCTGTGTCCTGAAACCCAGTAGTTAGAAAGTCTTTTACTGTATTCATATACTTCATGTTCTGTGTACTTATGACTAACTCAACGAAACTCTACTCTCCTTCAATCTAAATCTTCTTTTAATTTATCCAACGTACTATGTGTTTTTTGCATTTTAGCTTCTTGAAGAGGGTCTGCTAACCTGGACCTGGATGTGGTCTCCAGTCGAATGTACGTTGTCTTTGGATCTTCCTTCTGGCACCCTCCCAAGGACTCTCTTCGCTTTGCTTTGGCGTTGGGTTCCTCACGCACTGTATCCCAGACTCTCCACTGAGTTCCTGCTCACACTCCAGCACAGCACGCCCTCCAGCAGCTGACTGAGAAGGTACGCATGGGGCACAGATTTCTTCAGATGTTGCAGGTCTAAACAGGACTTTGTATTATCAACAACCTTATTGGTAGTTTGGCTGGGTGGAGAATTCGAGGTTGACAATAACTTGGAAACAATTCTTCTATTAGATTCTAGTTTTTGTAGTTGCTATTAGGAAATATGATTCTGGATATTCTCTTTGCCTCTGGTGCCCTAAAATTACATCATTTTTTATTGGAGGGAATCTCTTTTCCTCCATTGTTCTGTGTACCCAGTAAATCTTTTCATCTGGAAAAATGTGGCCTTTCTAAGAAATACTTTTTTCTTTTTCTGAGAAATATTTTTGACTCATGTCTCTGTAATTTTGTTCCTGGCTGTCAGTGTAGTTTCTGGGACTCCTTTTGGATGCTGGACGTTCTGGGATTACCATTTAATTTTCTTATCTTTTCTCTCCAATTTTCCAGTTAATTCTGTGTTTTTTTGTTTGTTTTTGTTTTTTGCATTATACTCTGGACATTTCTTTAACTTTATCCTCTGATACATCTTTTGAAAGTTTTTCTCTGCTATTATGTTTTTAATTCTCACCTTCTTGTTCTTTATAACACCTCTGGAACTTTCAAAGGCACATTACCTTCTTTTATCTAAACCCAGAGACATTGGTGATAAAGACTACAGAGACCAGTCGGGGAATTTACTCCTACGCTTCTTTTTAATGAATACTTTGTACTCTCTTTTTTATATCGGAGTTTTTCCTCAAAAAGCTAGTGATCCTTAGTAGATACTCTTTTCCATTAAAAAAATAAGTGTTAGCTCCAATGTCTTTTCGAAAAGAGTGCAATTTTCCCTCAGAAGAATTTGCTAATGTCGGTTTTGGCAAAAGGTGATTCCTGGAGGAGAGTTTCTAGAAGAGCAGCATTACTTCTGAGTTAACAGGATGGAGGATGAGAACCGCGAAGAGGTCACCAAGACTCGTCACAAAAGCAGCCATCCATCATCTTCCTTCCGAGATTCTGAACCCCGTTCCCTTCTCTCTGTCACTCTTCTGGCTTCTAAGAACCCCTCCAGTCCTGCCTCCCCACGTATAACCCCTTAGCTGCTGCTGTTGACCAGAGGAACTTCACACCTGAGGGGGAGGGGAAGCGTCTGCTGAACACAGATACCGCATGAAAAAGAAAAACTAAAATCAAAGGAGAAAAGAGCCAAGATGAGGGGATTTATAAAAGTAAGATGAAAGTACTGTCGAGTGAGGATTCGGGGAGGAGGGGAAGTTCTCGTGCTAGTAAAACAAAACCAAAAACGCACAAAACGGACACAAAACACTAATGACCAAAAGACCAAGAACCGCGTCTCTGTTTTGGTCTTTTTCTTCCATAAGAATGGGTGAGATAATTACTCCAGCCTCTGTCACAGGACCTTTCCAGGGTCAATTGGAATTACAAATGTGGAAAGCACCTAAATTTGGCTTTCATTCTTTCTTACAGCCACAGGAATATGCATTTCTATGAACAAGAAGTTCACAGCTTTACCAGTTCTCAGCCATTATTCAAGTGCAAAACCCACGGAAAGGCAAGGGCTGCAACGGTGATAGAGTGGCTTTTGTCTTTTTAAAGAAAAAAAATTATTATCGGTAACTGTACTCATACCTCAATTTTTAATCTGGTTTCCAGAGTTGTATTCACTCATGTGACAACCTCTAAACTTACACTGAGGTAGGGTTGTGACACCCTTAATTCTAAAATTTTTAACTACTGGTTTATGACTTCCATGCCGATTTATGAGTAACCCTGGCAAGCCACTATTTTTAAGGACATGTCCAGTTTCCTTCTAGACTATTACGGCTTTCATACCTACAGCTTCCATCCTTTTGAGGAAACAGCAAAACCATTTCCACAGAGAACGTTTTCTTCAGTTTTAAAGCATCTCTTATCTACTTGTTGTAAGCACTAACACTAATCCATTGGAAATTTCAGATACATTTTTATAAAAAGGCCTGGATTATCATCTCTTGGGCACTCTGCCGACAGGGGACCCCGATCCAGAATGTGAGATTGCTTTGAGGACAAGGACGGCTGTCCTCCCTGAGTGGGTGCTGACATGAAGGGAGGGCTGCCAGCAAGGTGGGCCAACAAAACCCATACTTTCCTGCCTCCCGACTCCGACTCCCCTCCCCGCACTGCAGTCTGAAAAGGCTCTTTGTTTGGTATTTTGTCACAAGTGGTCTTGCTTAATCCCTGCCTTTCAATGCAAAAGCAAAACAGGTAAAACAACTTTTTAAGACTTTGAAGAAAGATATTTGACGCTGCTGGATTATATTACCCCTCCAAGAGTGGATTTTATAAGGCTATGTTGTAGAACTGTACATTAACTGCAAAGAAACCTAGTAAAATCATCTACTAGAAAGAGGAACAACCACCCAAAGCAATATATCAACAGAAGAGATATTTTCGTTCCAGCTAAAGGGCCCATTTTTGCCAAGTCAGTTCTTCTATTTAAAAAAAATGTTTATTAAGAACTTCTCTTCACCCATTTAGCCACATGTAGCATGACTGGATGTTTAGTAACCTACATTTTCATGTCTATTTTTTTAAAATTTGTCTTATCATAAAACATAAATACCAGTTCTAGGAAGGACTGTAACTAGCCACTGCCCCCTGGTACTCAAATATTGATTAGGTCATGGAAATCAACAGCTTCCACATACCTCACTTTCCTGATTCTTTTTGCCGGCGAAATATTGCCTGTTGCCCCAGAGAGTGAGAGATGGAATAATCCATCTCTCCCGAAAACGCCAGCAACGCAAATTAGCTTCTGAGTCGAATGGACTGTGTGCTTTGAGGCCAGAGCATGTGTAGTAATTCCTCTATTTCCTGTTCGAGGATAATGTGCTCTTACCAAATGGGACTGCTCTTATACAAGCTAAGATTTATGTCAAGTACGTAGCTTGACTTTTTTTTTTTAAAGATTTTATTTATTTATTTGACAGAGAGAGAGACAGCCAGTGAGAGAGGGAACACAAGCAGGGGGAGTGGGAGAGGAAGAAGCAGGCTCATAGCAGAGGAGCCTGATGTGGGGCTCGATCCCACAACGCCGGGATCACGCCCTGAGCCAAAGGCAGACGCTTAACCACTGTGCCACCCAGGCGCCCCTGTAGCTTGACTTTTTATTTTTCCCTTCAAAAATCCTTGCAATTGTAAAATTAAAGCAGGATCCTGCTAAAGCAGGAGCCTGAAGGATGTCAAGGGCATACACCTGTCAGCGCAGGCTGGGGAGCCACCAGGGTCAGATGCAGGGGAGTGAGAACAAAGGGAATGTCACAGCGTGTGCTTTATTATCTGCACAATTACCCAGGGGAAGAACTAAGTTTGAGTATTTAGAGATTAACATTCAACACAACTAGCCATTTTGTGGACCACTTAGGAGGATGAGTGATAAAAGTACTTTTATTCTAATTTTATAACAATGAGACTGTTTTCAATTTGTCTGCTCCATCCCAGGCCACACACACCCATAGCCTTCTCTCAGGGTAAACAATGAGAGTGGTTTTCTCTGTCTCAGGGGAGCAAGGACTGTTTTGCCTTATTCACCAGGAGATCCCAGGGCTTAGCGGGAAGGCACACTGCAAACTGTTAAAGGAACAAAGTTCAAAGCCTGGAGCCCACTGGTTCACATTAAGCCAACAGCAAATACAACCCTTAAAACAAAACACAAAGGTTGAGCTTCAGTGTGTCCTGCTGCATACTCCCTTCAAATCGGCATCAAGGTTAATGGGGACAGAGGAAACTTAAAAAGCACGACTTTTTAACAGCATCTTTGTGACTTGCCTCGATCCTTTCCTGTCACCCTTCCTGCTCTGTCCTCCTGTCCTTCACACCCCACACAGCTTAACCACCCACGTTCACAACGTGTTACCAAATCCTGTGACTTCCACACCGTTTTCAGGAGAGCAAGTCTTGATTTTGATTCAATCAGCTTCAACTCCCCCCGGAGGCGTCCCATCCCACCCAACACTGTCCTTCCGTGTGATGCCTCTGATGCTCGCTCGGGTCGCACTGCGGCCCTGTCGGAGGAGGGAGAGCACACACCTGAACACTGTCACCTTCAGTGGGAAGCCAGCCTGTCTTGCGTAGGTTTCATGTTTTTTGTTTATTTTTATCGCCAATTGACATTTTGCTTTTATAAATTAGAAACCTGAGCCTGTGAGAGGATGAAAACAGGAGTAAATCATGAAACAGTTATGGATCTTTATAAAATAACTAAGTCTGAAATGTCAGTTTCTTGTTAGCTAACAGTTTGTGGATTATTCCACATATCATGTCTTCCTTCTTTGAAATGTTCTTCGGAAGCTCTCTGGGCACATGCGTCTATTTTGATGTATTTTAATAGAGTGCCTCTCGAGACTATTAAGACGTTTATGTGTAATACAAGCAATCTACCCCAATTATCTCATCAAAGAAAGAGGTTTAAACGATTTGCTTCCATTAACAGAAGCCCTCATAGGGCTGCGCGTTACACAACCCTATCTCACATTCCACAAGCAACCTCTGTGTAAGGCAGATTCCAGGCAGGAAGACAAGAGCATACTGAAATTGGGGGGTGTGAGGAGCTAATGAGGAGACTCTGGGAATGTGTGGGCAGGAATTATGGAAATCCAACGTGGTGCCACACTGCACCCTGGTCCAGGACAGCGTTGGCTTGGTCGGGAAGGAGCATAAGGACGACACAGTCACTGCAAGTTAGACAGGGTAACTGTAAGGCAAGGGCCAGTCCCAGAGTCTCTGACCTTCTGTAAGGGCAAC
Organism: Ailuropoda melanoleuca; assembly: GCF_002007445.2. Taxonomy (NCBI): domain Eukaryota; kingdom Metazoa; phylum Chordata; class Mammalia; order Carnivora; family Ursidae; genus Ailuropoda; species Ailuropoda melanoleuca. The sequence continues at coordinate 50,764 of NC_048225.1, forward strand.
GACCAACCCTCAAGGAGAGAGCCGGGGAACTGGTCCCCTGACCTCATTCTTCTGCGCTCTGTTATCCCACAGGGGCCTCCCATGGGCTGCAGCCCACAAAGTCTGCATTGATGCCCATACCCCCACAGGCAGAGGACAGTGGACACGGTGGAGAGCGGACCAGGAGGGCCAAGCCAACATCACCCAGTGCCCGCTCTGAGAGTGAGCCCGACCTCGCCGTGATTTACGCCCTCAGAAACTGCTGCTGGAAACGAGAAGATGGCGCGTGTACAAACGTTTACTATGAATCACAGGTGCAACGGCTGTCATCTCTCTGAGTTTATCTTCCCTTTGAGACGCTGACACGTAAAACACCCACATTCAACTTCAGGCAGTATCTTTAAAAATGAGCCTGTAACTAAGGTTAGTCTACCTGCATTTTAAGTCAATCCTCACAGAAGGCTCAGCACGAGCCACCCTGACGCTGAGGGTGAGAAGGGACATAACGTGACATCACAGAAACATTCGGAATTGCTGAAATTGTGTGTCCAGCACACGCTGAAGCCGCCGACCGGTGGAGCTAGCAGAGCTAAGACACGGGCTTCAGTACGCGGCATGGACACCTTCCCAGCCTCTCCCACAGGGGCCAGGTTGACCCAAGCCTGGCACGTACAGCACAGTGAACACGCAGAGGAAAAGATGACTGGACGACAGTCCATGGGTCACCTTGTTTAGAAGCTGCACTTATGGAATGCCTTTCCTTGCTGATGGGGTATGATTTTAGACACAGCTCTCAAACCTCACATCCACCGTCAGGATTCTAACAGTTCGTTCGTTCGTTCATTCATTCATTCATTCATTCATTCATTCATCAGCTGAGATTGTTACAGTTCCAGGCACTGTGCTAGGCACACGGGACAGACAGCAGGGAAAGACATTCAAGGTAGCACAGAAAAGAGAGAAGTCGATAAGACTACAGAACAATGACTATTATTAAAGGAAAGGTACTGTGTACTATATAACTTAACAACAAGTAGTTCTCAACTCAGTCTGTGTGTCAGGGAGAGCTTTCTGAAGACAGAAGAATGAGGGAGAAGTCAGCAGAGGGGAGGGAGGAGGGGAAGAAGCCGTCTGGGCAGACAGAACCCTACTTGTCTATGCCAGTAGTCCAGAGAAAAGGGAAAGATGTCCATGACAGCTGGAAGGCACCGGGGTTCCCTCCCCCAAGGATTTTCTGGTTACTGGCTCAGCTGAACTGAAGGCGGAGAGGCTCAGGGTTAGAAGCTGGGCTGTGGGTTCCATTGGGGTTCTCAGTTCAGCTTAGGACTCATACCTCAGGGAGGAAGGTGAACATTGAGGTAAACCCCCAGGAGCTAAGGATTCCAATTTAGAAGATTTAAGCTTCAGAACACAAGGGTTGGTGTCTAGCTCAAGGAGTTCTGTTCTGAGAGGTTTGGAGCTTATATCATTCAAGGTCGCCTGTTTAGAAAAATTAAGGACAAATTCAGGGCTGCTGATGACAGAGTTCTTAGGGATCTGGACTTGAGGCAACACTGTGAAACCCATGAGATATTGGAAGAACACAGCGTTGAAGAAGGACTGACTTTTTTGGGAGCCCTGACTCTGCCCCTTGCTCCGGGGTTGTCTCTCGGAGCCTCAGAGTCCGTGGCTGGAACATGGGTGGGTGAGGGAGGGGAGTAGGTAAGCCCTTGCAGGGTTACTGTGCAATTCGTGTTTTGTGAACTTCAGCTGAAGTTAATGGATTATCATCTACAACGGACTTTCAATATCCTTCCTAACTGTCATCATTGAATGCTTTCCGCTCTGAAGGAGTTCTGAATAAACAAGACGGAAGCTAAGGGGCCCCTACCATCTCTACTGTGGGCCCAAAATGCACTGACCCTTCCTTGTTTGTTTTCTTTCTTTGTACACCAACATGCTAGAAAGGCATCATTGCCTTAGTAAATTTTTATTCCTCGGCGTATTCTGTGCTCCAGCCTAACCCTAACCCTGTTCTCATGTTCCGGCTTCCTCCTCACTCCTGGACGGTGTGTTTCCCCTGCCTTTTCTGCAGACATGTGCTCCTGAAACCTGGACTTGCCTTCATACTGTAGTGCCAAATGTCTTAGGAATCTGCAAATGAATGAATAATGGAAAAGAAGTAGGAAAAGAGGAGTGAGTGAAGAGCATCGTGTTTTTTCACATTTTTGAGTTTCTCAAATGATGTAATTCCCTATCAAGAACCTACTTTTACTACACACTTAGAATGTCATTTATCAACAACCAAAAGTGTAACAACCGTATGACACGGACTACATCTGCCACCAGGGACTTAGATTCTGAAAAGCGTATCCTGTTTTTATGAAGGAAGTGTGACTCTTCATGGTCAGACAGCCGAGGGGAAGGCACACAGACCCCTCTGCGGGTGTAACCATACCCGCCTCACTTCCTATAACACGCCAGCCTATTCAGTTAGGATTTCTCCTGCCAGAAGGAAGTAATTGAATCAATAACACACCAGTTTTTAGATCATGGATCTGTGCGAATAAAGGAATTTTATACCTGAATATGAGGACGCTCATAAGACTAAATCCATCAGTTTTTACACACTCACATGATACAACTAAGATCTTCCAATCATCTACAGGGGCAGGTGTTTTTGACGTAGAGAGCAAAGTGTTAGAGAACATTCTAAGTTGTAAATGTTGCCTAATGACCTTCAAAACTAACCATATTCTATTTCTCTGTCCTTCATACCATTCTTAGCATCACAATGTCACGCATTTTTAAGCTACACGATTTTTTTCCCCATCCTGTGGCCAAATTCATAAATTTTCATCAAGCACCCCAGATTCACAGTGGTTAAAAGTACAGATGTTAGAGTAACGAGACACAGACAGGCTCTAGTCTGGCCCCGTGTTGGCTCTGGCTTCCTCCAAAAAGAATTACAATGATCTTATCTCACAGGACTGGTGGGAGGATCACAATATTGTGGAAAATGTTATTTATAGCCCTGGCATAACACTACCCTGCTCTACAACTCTTTTTTTTTTTTTTTAAGATTTTATTTATTTATGTGACAGAGATAGACAGCCATCGAGAGAGGGAACACAGCAGAGGGAGTGGGAGAGGAAGAAGCAGGCTCACAGCAGAGGAGCCCGATGTGGGGCTCGATCCCATAACGCCGGGATCACGCCCTGAGCCGAAGGCAGATGCTTAACCGCTGTGCCACCCAGGTGCCCCTGCTCTACAAGTCTTAATCTCGTAACAAATGTTTGCAGTACTCATCGGAATCACAAGCACTGACGTAAGGATGACGTAAGCCATTTACTACGTGAAAATCCTAAGTGCCCAATACATAGTTCTCATTGTTATTATTGTACAGTATTTTCAAGTAACTTTTACTTACGGCAAACTGAAATACACTTACCCACCTTCAGTAAAAATGAAATAGGGCAATTTGGTAGAGTTTGGTCTTGAGTATACTAACTGTGTCATTAACTTGCAAGCTCATTATATACTTACCCTGATGTTTTAGTTTTATATGCAAAACTATCAGATAAACTCTTATGAACATGTATATTATATTAATTTTACTAGAACTGTGAGGATAAGAACTGACATTTACTGAAGGTTTACTACGTTCCAATCACTTTATCCGTGTTATTTTGTTTAATTTTCACTATAGCTGGTGAAGTTGGCTTTGTTATGTCTGCTTCAAACATAAAGAAATGTTTGGGGATTTGTCCAAAACAGAGAGGTTCACATGAGGAAAAGCATTGATGTTACTCTGTTTTAGGGCAGATGAAAACAGCTAGATGCAATACTCTTAAAAACTGGAGCCCTCTACAATATCTAGAACTAGTTATAAGACACAGAAAACTCTTTCTTAAACTCATACTAAACAGTAAGTGGTAAGATTGTATACGTAGGTTCACAGACGTTGTATTTCATTTTTTAAATCTTATTTTTATTATTGTGAAACATAGAGCTATAATTTTAATAATAAAAATAACACCATTTATACACTCCCCCACCCTGTTCCCCCACCTCAGAATTCGATCACTGATCACCTGGAAAATCCCCGTGTGCCCATTCTGAATTACTGTCTGCCCCTGCACTTTGTCAAGTGGCCGCTACAACACTTTATTTTTATAGCTGTTCCATCTTTGCATGCCCTAAACAACAGACATTATTAGTTTGGGAAAAGTAGATACTTAGCACAAACCCAACAGAAAAGGAAAAGGGAAGGACTGCCACTGTTGGAGGAGAGCTCCCATAGTAAGATGGACAGAGGGATATGTGCCTCACCACGTACCCCCTGCTTGGACAGCTTGTAGGGGCCCCTGTGGGTTGTCGGGGTTGACCCTGAGTCCTGGGAAATACAGAGCTCCCCGGAGCTGCTGCTCTCGACTCTGTCATAGAGATTAAGATCAAAGAAATCCCCTTAAAGGGAAGAGGGGACTCACCTTTTTTTCTACTCTTCCATGATGCCTTTAGGAGTAAGGTTGTTAGCCAAGGTCTTTTGCCTCATGTCCTTTCTTATCTGTATTTTTAAAACCAATTTCACAAAAACGAAACACTGATTTACACTGCAGGCTACACCATGTGAGGAGCCACCATAGCTGGAAAGTCACCACTTTCGTTGAGCCAAGAATGGGGTGCATCTCATTCCACCTGCAGCTCTATTCAGCCATTTGAGGCCTGGTCAGTGAGCCTGGATTTAAAATGGGATTTTCAAGGCGGCTTGAGCTGTGGAAGTTGTAGGACTTCCCTAAAGGAGGTGAAAGGAGGACCACTGACACCACTGGTTTGATAAGACACGAAGCAAAGTAGCTGACTAACCCTCAGAGGCTTCGGAATCACAAGCACAAACAAGCAAGGCCCTACTTTTCTAGGGAAGAGTTATGCTTGTCTTACCCTCCTTCCTTTAGGGTAAAATGAACTTCAGTCCCTGTTGACGCGTCTCCCACCATTTTTATGAACTGCATTATATGCTATGCTAATAAGTCTAAAATTGAGGACCCGGCGCACAGTTCAGCTCTCCTCTGCGCGTCCTACCCTGCAACTCCTTAGCGATGCTGTGAACTGTCGGATGGGTGTAGTCACATCAATGTGGGAACACGCAGGATATGTTTCTGCACCGTTTCCACTTCATCCACCCAGCAATGACGGCAGAACTCGGACGAAATGACAGGTGAACACTTAGAAATGGTCTCTTCCAACTTTCTCACTTCTCAAAGACCTGCCTTCAGTTTTTTGAGAAGAGGTAATGGGCAAAAATTATTTTTTAGTTACATAGATACTTTCTAGGTGAGGAAACGGAGGCCCCAGGTAACTTGCCCAATGCTGAGGAGCCACTTATAACCCTAAACTATTGACACAGAGAGATTTTCTCAGGATGAAGATCAATTTTTTTTTTTTTAAAAGCAGGCTCCAACCCCACCTCAGAGCCTGACATGGGGCTCGATCTCATGACCCTGAGATCCAGACCTGAGCTGAGGTCAAGAGTCCAACGCTTAAACATCTGAGCCACCCAGGGGCCCAGGATATCAAATTTAACAAACAATGTTTTGTTCCCTAGATATTTCCACAGCTAATGTAAAGTTCATTCCCATTTACTGGCCTAGGTAAAAGCTTGTTTGGGTCCATATTCTTCAGCTCTTAGCTGCAGGCCAGGGTAGTGACACAAGCCATGAGTATACTTGCCCACGGACACAACTGAGTTCTTGGCCAACTGGGTAGACCAGATGTTCAGCAGCAGTGCACCCACAGGACAAGCACCATATACCCTCTCTGTCAACGCTTCCCTCCCTCTGAAAGCCATCTCTAAGGGCCATTCCAGTTAATATAATATTTGATTATTTCTTTATTTTAAATAAGTGGAATATCTACCTTCATGGACACTATGCTGAACAACCTTAAGTCAGGTGAGAACTTGTGAAAAAATTCTACGTTATGATGTTTTCTCTAAAACCTGCTTCTTTGATCTTGCTCCCCATTTCATTTAACGGCATTCCCATCTTCTAATTACTCAGGAAAAAAAAACAAAACCCTGGTGTCATCCTTTACTTATTTCTTTCTATGATACCCCAAATACGTTTAACAGGAAATCCTGTCAATGGTACCTTAACATGAATCCAGAGTCTGAGCACCTCTTGCTCTCACTCTAGTTGAGGTCATATTTCCTAGATGGTTGCCATCATCTCCAGCCTGGCTTTCGTTCCCTCCACGGAAGTCTTCTTACTTTTTACTTTAGTATTTTTATTATTTTAATTTAATTTAATTTAATTTATTTTAAAGATTTTTTTTTTTTATTTGACAGAGAGAGAGGCAGTGAGAGAGGGAACACAAGCAGGGGGAGTGGGAGAGGGAGAAGCAGGCTTCCTGCCGAGCAGGGAGCCCAATGCAGGGCTCGATCCCAGAATGCTGGGATCATGACCCGAGCAGAAGGCAGATGCTTAACGACTAAGCCACCCAGGCGCCCCTACTTTAGTATTTTTAAAACATTGTTCATATTCTGCTACCTCCCCCCCCAAACCCTACAACGGCTCCCTGTCTCAAAACAGAAGCTGTCTCTACTACAACCCATGAGGCCTCACATGTTCTGTCCCTGTATTGGATGCACCCACTCCATCCTTCTGCTCCAGCCACACTGACCTCCTTCCTTCTCCTTGAAGCACCAAGCACATATGTGCATTTGCACTTCCTCTACCCTCTGCCTGGGAGATCGTCCCGATACCTGCGGGCACATCCCCAACATCTTCAAGCCTGCACCGAAAAGACACCTGCTCACTGAGGCCTTCCCTCCTGATGACTCAAAAGTAAAGCCCCATCTTTAACATTCTAAGTCTCCACTTTCTGCTTCTCCCCCATCTTACCACCTATCACCACCTATGTTTACCTATTTGACTTCTGTATTATCTCTCTCACAAGAATGTAGTTCCTTGAAGGCATCCTATATATTTCCCAGTGCATTCTCAATGCCTAGAGTTGTACCTGCACCAGTGAGTTCCCAGGAAATGTCTGTCAAATGAAGGAATGCAGGCACAGGGATAGCCTGAATTCATTGCCTATAAGGAAATGAGGGTTTCTTTGGTGCCAACATTACACAAAGATTTTTGAGGAGATCAGTAAAGTCTATAAAGCTCTCCCAGATTAGAAACACAAAAGACAGGGGCGCCTGGGTGGCTTAGTCGTTAAGAGTCTGCCTTCAGCTCAGGGCATGATCCCGGAGTCCTCCACTGGGAGCCTGCTTCTTCCTCTCCCACTCCCCCTGCCTGTGTTCCCTCTCTCTCTGGCTGTCTCTCTCTCTGTCAAATAAGTAATAAAATAAAATCTTAAAAAAAAAAAAAAGAAACACGAAAGACAAAAAGTACAAATTACTCATGCCACGAATGAAAGAGGCATCATTACAGACTCTACAGGTATTAAACAGATGATAGCATATGATAGATACTTATGCCTATAAATTTCACAGCTTGCATTAGCAAAAACATTTTTATTATTTTATTTTTTTAAGAGTAAATTTATTTTAAAAAATTATTATTATTATTTTTTGTTTTAGAAAGAGAGAGAGCACACGAGCGGGGAGGGGGGAGGAAAACAGAGACTCTTAAGCAGGCTCCAGCTCATCAAACAGCCCAACATTTCAGTGGTTCTACATTTGAGATAAAAAATACATCTGATCACAACTCAAATACTCTCCTGTACTTGAAATGATCATTTAAGGCACGTGTGTGTGGGTAGAAAAGAAAGTTGTTTAAAATTTTTCTGATGTTATACAAAAGATTAAGAATGGATACAGTGATTATATGTGAAATTTTCTAACCCTTCCATGTCATTTGAGGAAAATATTCTTTCCTCTCTTACTTCTCCCGGTGTTCCTTTGTCATTTTAAAATTATAATGCCTGTTAATTTGGGAGGGATCTCTCCCAGCAGATGGGTTTTGTGCTTGCCAAAGTCAACAGAGAATTACTCACTGCTACAGTTGCCTTCCTCCTAATGATTCAGTAGCATTCCTTCCATCTAAAAGCAGCTTCTCATTCATACTTCATTTAGCGGCAACCTTTGGGCAGACAGGCTTGAGCGATGGAAAGGAGAAAGGTCCCTGGCGACTACAGGGCTGAGCACATCAGAGGACCCACCTCAGAATACCCACAGGCCTTAACTAACCAACGGGTTACTGACAACGACACAGCGCCCCACCTTCCTGCTTCAAAAACAGCCCCCACCCACTGCCTCTTCCCGTCCTGCCCACTGCTCCCTGGTGGTGTATTCAATAAACCTCCATCTCCTTTGTTCATGGCCCCCCTTGCACCACTGCCTACCCCACCACCCGCCAGTCAATGTCCCACATTTGGGGTCCCCATCCCATCGATCTTTTAACTTTCCTGTGGTCTTGCTTTTACAAATCTGGGACTGTACGTAAACTGACCGACATACAGAGAGACAGGTTTTAACATCTGTCAGGCCCTCTACCTTCAAACGTAATTCTACCACATTGCAAGAGCTTTGATTCCAGATCCCCCATTTCTCAAAACAGTGAGCAGTACGTGGTATGATCTGTGTGTACACAGCACTGTATATGCAATCTTTATCTATAAAATTCAACAAAATGTGATAGCAATGGTTATCTATAGGCAGGTGGTAGAATTTCCTACAGTGTTGTTTGGTTTTTTTTAAATAGGAGATCCAGAATTTTAATGGCATGTTTGCCTGATAAGAATTTCTTTATTTTATTATTTAATAGAGGATATATATATTTAGTGTGTTTAAGGTATATGACATGGTGATTTGATATACACAGTGAAATGATTACTACAATCAAGTTAATTAACTTATGCATCTACTCACATAGTTACATTTTTTCCTTCGAGTTGAGAGTACATGAAATCTACTCTCTTAGCAAATTTCTGGTATTGATGAGGGATAGAAGCCAAAAAATGTTCACCTGTAGCCCAGAAAGCTGACCTAGAGCCTGCCTAGTTTTGGTAAGGATCAACTAAGTGGTGGTTGCTACTTTCTTAAAGGTTCTCATGGATGTAGGAAACAGGCAAAAGAAAAAGTAAATCTCCTTACTACTTACAGCCCACTGACAAGTCCTTGAATCAGGCAGGACGACATTCTTCTAGGGACTGCCTTGATGTTGACACTTCACTAATAAGGGCAAAAGACAACCCTAGCCTGACCCCGCCCCCCCGCCAGGATCCTCTAAGTCTACTTTAGCGTATAAAGATTCCTTTGGAAACCTCCTTTAACTCTAAACCCCCCAAAATTCGTGTCGGCAATTATCCCCCAAACATATGGCCCATCGATATACATCTGAAGTGTCTCATGACCAAGGTCTTATTAGACAGTAATAAATGACTTTTTCCCAACAACAGCTCACCCCCTCAAGGTCCTGGAAACCTTGCTTCCAAATTCCTTAGAGACTTATGGTCTCCCTAACCCCCGCCCAACTTGAAAGTATATAATGGGACACTCCTCATGTTCCTGGTGAGCTCTTTCTGCCCACAGGTCCTGTCCCCGTGCTTTGATAAAACCACTTTTTGCACCAAGGACATCTCAAGAATTCTTTCTTGGCCATCGGCTCCGAACCCCAACATTTCCTGCATCATGACCGCCTGTACATCTCACTGAGAGTTAATATCAAACTGAGTGATAAGCACCAGAGAAATCTTGCAAAAGTAGTTTTACAAGTAGAAATTTGAAGTAGAAATTTATGATTTAAGACTTTCTGCACGCCCCCTCCCCCTTGAGCACTCAGCATGCAAGCAGCAGCTTCATACAGCAAAAGTGGAGCTCTTTCTGCCCACGGGTCTGGTCCCCCTGCTCCTTAAATAATCTTACTAAGTTGTACCGTAGAAGGTCTCAGGAATTCTTTCACAAGAATATCAATGCAGTGTTATTAACTATCATCGTTATGCTCTCCATTAGAGGTCTAGACTTACTTGTCCCACACAACTCAGTTTTGTGACCCTGACCCACATCTCCCCCTTCCCCACCTCCCTGTCCCTGGTAATCACCATTCTACTTTCTGCTTCCGTGTATTCAACTTTGTAGATTCCACATATAAGTGAGATCAGCCTACACTACTTTTTAAACAATTTATTTTCCTTCGATACAAAAAAAATACCTAATTCATTCACTTTCCAGTTATTTCTCACCATCTAACCTTTAGAAATACATATGCAACTATTAAGTCTCATTGCCTCGATTAAAATAGGCAACTACTTTAAGTAGAAATCTAAAAGGAATTGTTAAAAAGAAAGGTTCAGCAATGGGAAAAGGATGTTCTAGAAAGAGGGGTTGCATGACCCAAAGGCAGAAGGTGAGCAAGAACATGATATACCCTTGGAACTCAAGGTAGTTTAATATGCCTTGAGGGTCAAGTGCAGCAGGAGAGCCAGAAATTCGGCCAGGAGGAATATGGCCTTGCAAGGGTGGATGGTCCTTTTAGTTATACCACAGTGTCTGGACTTCATCCTGAGGGTGATGCGGTGACACAGAGAGCGTCCACATCAGATCTAGAGAGGAGAGGAGCAAGGGAAGGGGCAAATGACCAGGTAGGAGCTGGGGACCAGACAAGGGTGGCCTGCATTAGGGTAGTGGGAATGGGGACTGAGGCAGGTGTCAGGAAAGCATTCCCTGCGTCCCTGGCCGGGCGGTTGATCCAGAGCCTGTGGCCCCTGCTGCCTCCTCTGCTCGGGGCTCATCACTGCGTGTTTCAGTCATTCGGGGGAATGGAAGCTACAAGACGACAAGAACCATGTCCGAGTCCAGTCCCTCACACGATTTCTGGCACGTTCAGTACTCAAAACATAGGCGTTACTAAAAGTGTGAACACGAATGTCTCTCTTTGGCTACGTGCCTGTCCTTTCACCAGTGACCACTCGTGGGGTATGCAGATGCCTCTAATTAATGTAACTGTTTCCTCCAGAGGAGAGAGGACCACCATCATCCTCATACAAGTTTTGAGTGCTAATTCCCATGGGAAACTGTATTAAACACTGACCATTAAGTTAACTATCGTATATTCTCTGCCCTTAGAAGCTTATATAAAAGCTATATATATTTTTTAACTGTCAAAAGTATAGTTTAGTGTCCTTTTTCATTTGCAAAATCAAGATCAACAATTAATTTTTAACTGAGTGGACTTTTCTAGGTGTCTGATTCCTGAATTGCCTCTTTATTTTTATATGTAAATATCTTCTAGAATTTTCTAAATATAAAAGATGATTTAATTAAATGGGCTTAGCTTCCAAAATACAGGGAATGCATTTTTTTAAAAGTATAACTGATTAGGCCCTATTTCTAATGAGTTACACTATTCACTGTGCACATAAATACTGAAGAAATGTGAAAGGCTACAATTTCAAGACATCGTATGGGCACAAGGTGGTGGGGTCCCTTGTAAGCGGTACTAACCCTGGATAAGGCCACATAAGGGTGATTTCAGTTAATTATAATTTGTCAGGACACAAAAACCATTTCTTCTTCCTATTTTTTATTTCCTGCAATATGTTCACTTTCTGCTGAAATCTGCACCCCCCCTTGAAAATGCCCAGTGGGGTTTTCTGGGTTTTGCAAGGCTCTGTTGAATCACCGCCTCTGAATCTTGGTTGAACATGTTTTCACCAATTTGAAAAATAACGCTTGAAATCACCACATTCAATTAAAATTGAAGCCTCTAGACACTTAAAAGATTTATGAAGCAGTCTTTTGCTTTTTGATCATTTTATACCCATAATGATTGAACTAAGCACGTGGTCTTATGTAACACTGAGGGAAAACAGGAATATGACAATTCACATTTTTAGGACAGAGCCCCAGCTACTAACCTAATAGACAAGGTGCGTCCGTTAAGTGGGGTGTGTATGTCTAATTATCTTCATGGATACCTTGCAGCATGTGTGAGAACAACGGTGTGCAATTTGAAATGGATTAATTAACCAACTTCACGAAATTATTCACATGTGTTTTAAAATGAAGTGACTAAAGAGTTGCTCCTTTTAAGTTGTTTTTAGTGCTCTGTTCAAATTACTGCCACCCCAAATCCTTTCTGGAATGCAACGGAGTAGAAACTCTTTTTTGTCAATGTCTGTCTGTATATCCATGTCTATGGCCAGATTTGTATCCATTTGACTACATTTGTGTCACATGTATGTATTCTTATGGCTTTAGGCATGCTTGATGGAAAAGGTAAGTCAGAGGAATGGAGTATCGATGCGGCTGTTAGACCCTGAGATACTGACATGGGCAGGTGTCCCCCACGTACGACCTACCAACACCATGTGGACCCTAAGGCAGCAGGTGCAGTATTTATGATATTATGAAATACTTTGGTTAAAAATTGTCTTTAAAATGCAAATAATACCCCGAGTGCTGCTGGCCTCTATATTACATGGGTAAAACATTACAGAAAGCTGCCTAGCGTGGCATTTGGCACCCATTAAACACAATAAGAGCTATTATCATTGTTTTATTATTGCTGTTGGTATTAACTCTTACATGTCGTCTGTCTTCTCTTACCCTAGAAGCCTATGGGGATGCTGGACCATTGCCTTTGCGTGGGGTGCTTTCTAGCCTGTGCATTTTAGAATAACATATATATATATAAAATAAACACACTTAGGGGCGTGAGGTCATAAGTAAATATTCCAATAAAAATTATTTCAGCCAAACACAATTTTGACAGACCAGAAAAAGTCTTATGTGTTTTGGGGATGTCTAAGTTGACTTAAGAGTGCCTATGAAGGAATAATTTATAAAATTTATAAATAACCCCTCAGTCCAATTAGTATCTGGGAACAGATTCTTCCCCAGCTACACATCTTGGAGATGGAGACATGAACCACGGACAGACACTGTTTTCCTCCTTTCAACCACTGATAAACTGAATTTCAGTGGAAACCAAGCAATAATAGGCACACCCTCTAAGGAATTCCCAGGTCCTTGAAATACCAGACTGGTGGGGGCGCCTGGGTGGTCAGTCGGTGGAGGTCTGACTCTTGGTTTCGGCTCAGGTCATGACCTCAGGGTTGTGAGATTGAGCCCCACACTGGGCTCTGTGCTGCGCACAGAGCCTGCTTGGGATTCTCTCTCTCTCCCTCTGCCCCTCCCCCCCTTGCGTGCTCTCTCTCTAAAGAAATAAAATCTTTATAAATAAATAAATACCAGATCGTGGGTCAAGACTCACTTTGTGACACAGGGGTGTACAGATCAAAAGCTGACAAAAGCCTCACCCTCCACGAACAGCCTAGAAAGCTCAGGAAGAGTTAGTGGGAGGGGGGACCAGCTAGTGCACAGGCAGTTATCAACCAGCAAGGGTGGAGTGACTTGAGGAAATGGAGTCTACACTCGGTACCGGCAGCGTTGGCGGGGAAGCCCTGTCTCTGAGCGCTCCGCTGGGAGCCGGCAGGTACTGCTGCTTTGTTAAAACAGTTCAGTGGTCTGGGTGAAAGCATCAGCATGCACAGAGCAGGCCTCTGTCCTTTAAGGAGATCCTCTGACCCTCACAGTGTTCTCAAAACCGTTTGTTTTAAGGCAGACTCATCTGAAGGTGAAATAAAACAATGCTCTAGACGGGGCAGAATAGTCTCTTCTACGGAACTCGATAATCTCAGAACGAGGAGGAATCTCGGAAAACACTTGGTTGTGAAATTCTTAGGTACCACTTACTCTGTGCCATGCACAACAGAGTTCTGCAAATGATGACTCAATCCTCCAAGAATCCTATGAGGTCCTTACTACTAGAGTGTCCGCGGCACAGATGGGAAAACGGAGGACAAGAGCACAGGAACCCGCCCTTGGTCCCCAGCTCCTCAGGGGCAGAGCAGGGATCTGAGCCCAGGGAGGCAGTCGGCTTTCCTCCGGGATGTGAGGGGCTATGACAGGGCCGCCGGGCAACACGCAGGGCATCTGGTCTAAGACATATTCGGATTCACAGTCTTGACTCCAAGAACATCTGCTTGGTTGTACCACAGGAAGACTATTTGCCAATTATTCTTCCTGAATCCCATGAATATGATAATAAGGTAGACATAATTTGAGGCTTTTTGTGTTGAACAGAATTTTACGGCCTGCTGTATTTTCAACCCATCCAAATACGCGGGCCCACACCAACGACGACTCCACATCCATGCCCTGCTCCCAGGCCTGGTGTTGATGGCATGTGTTACACCTGGCTCTTCCCGTCAGGAACCAGGCTCCTTGTTGTCCTGGTTCTTGCTGCCCCTCACGTGCTTCTCACCCACACTGTTGCAGACCACCCTCCCTGCCTCCCCTTGGCCTGCTCCAGCCACAGTGGGGCGGGAGGGCAGGAGCGGGCTCTGCAGGTCAGAGACGCGGCGTGTATCCCAAGACAGAGGCAGAGTCGCACTGATACGGACCAACATCCGACGGGTCACTCGTGACGCTAAAGCAAGGACAGGCCAAGTCCTGCAGCGCCCTGCACACTCGGACCCCGGGCACGTTTATCCAAAGCTTGCAGCTCAACCTCAGAGCCACTCATGGGGAGGGACTCTGGTAAGCTCCTATTCGGAATTTTGTATTTTCTTTCAACAGAGCCCTTAAAATTGTATCAGCATCAGGCAGGCCCCACAAAGCCCAGATCTGCTGCTGGCTGAGCTATATTCGGTTCGGCTATTTGGAAACCAGGACTCAGACAACATGCATCTCTGTGTCCACAGGCTGCCTCCCACCACCTCTCAGGGCCTCTTTGGTTTATAAACTACTGAGGCCAACGTGAGTTTGAGGCAGACCTTCTCTCCATAGATGTTCTTCCTGGTTTGCTAGACTCTACGTGCCAATCGGGAGGCCTCTCGTCCATCCAGGGCAGCGGCTGCTCTCGCACGAGAAGTCCCTGCAGACGAGACATCTCCTCCCTCCCTCGCAGCTGGTGCCGCACTTGGTCCCAGCTCCTTTCATGCTAACTTCCCCTGCGCTGCTGCCCACACTCGGGACCACGCAAGATTCAACCGCAGAGCCGTGAGGAAGCTCTTCAAGCCGCATTACCCTAAAACAGACACACTCATCTAGACTTACACTTCCATGATGTCAAGGAAGGTGGGAAAAAATAGGGAGCCGAATAACATGACACGCAAAAGATCAATCACTACACATTCTTGACCTAGTTGAAGGGAAGATTAAATAAAAACTGATATACAGGGACGCCTGGGGGGCTCGGTCGGTGAAGCGTCTGCCTTCGGCTCGCGTCATGATCCTGGGGTCCTGGGATCGAGTCCCACGTCGGACTCCCTGCTCAGCGGGGGGGTCTGCTTCTCCCTCTCTCCCCCTGCTCGTACTCTATGTCTCACTATCCCTCCCTTAAGTAAACAAATAAAATCTTTAAAAACAAAGATACACACTGAGAAATGACGGTGCATTTAGCAAGGGGTGGCTCACGTCTCTCTAACACACCGACTTCACAGCAAAGTGACTCTGTGATCCAATGTGATTTTTCAGAAGTTAAAACAATGGTTTATTAGGAGATCCTGACTTCACACCAGAAACCACATAACCACTCACATACAGCTATAAAATTTATGTGAGAAATAAACACATATAAATCATCTGGGGTGCCAGAGGCAATTAGGAAATGTAGAATAACATATAAAGAGGGGTTCAGAAGTTCCCAGAATCTCAGAAGGAACATGTTCTGCTTAATTTAGTTTTGTGGTTAACTTAGTGACTAGTCCAAGAATTTGTTCATTTTGTTTTGTGCGTTAACCTCTGTTACTGGAAGTCTTCATGAAAGATGTTATCAACCTCTGGGCCAAGATAATTAAATCCATTTTTTTTATAACTTGGGACCGCACAGGACCATAGGGTCATTATTCCGAACAACCTCAAATATAGACAACGTAGAAACTGGGCTGGCTCTGGGATATGACTTGTGGTTTTGTTTACATTTCTGTAAAATTAATGAAATAGACTTTTTCCCCCCTTTGTGGTTTACCTGGTCTGTTAGGAGCAGAACATAGACTCATTACGAACTAATGGAGGGTCCTAGCTAACCAGCTTTTACTGCGGTTCGAAGTTAGGATGGGATGAATGAAATATTTTGCAGGTAAATTAAATGACCTTCCTGGAAAAGTTTTAATTTAAAAAGTTGAGAGGCAGATTAATCACCATGAATGTGGAAATATCCTATAAATAATATTCCCGAGGATATAAAAGAGAGGACTTCACACTCGGTTTTACTAACTGCGAAGATTAGAACGAGGACGGTAGCAGACTGTTTTATGCCCCCGTCCTATTTAGACATGGTTCCCTCATCGTTCAGTGAGTGTTTGATCAGTATCTGCTCTGTGATGGGAAATGGGGATCACGTGGGAAGCGGGCAGACAGGGCTCTTCGTGGAACTGCCATGTCAGTGGGAAGACTGGCATCGAAAACGTAATTACCAGGGCTCAGCGCTCCCCAGAAGCACGGGAGCGACAGGCTCAGGCCGTGTCTCTGGTCCGGGGTCAGGATCTGGCAGTCTTCTTCAGGAGAAAGTGAGGCTTCAGTGGAAACCAAGGGGTGAGGCAGGCAGGGGGAGAGAATGCACCGTAGAAGGAGAAAACAATCAGTGTGATGGCCTCGAAGCCGCTGTCCGTGTGTGGAGCCCGGGGAAGCCGGGGGCTGGAGGCTCAGACAGTGGGAAGACCCTGGCGGGCCCTCAGGGCTCACGACTCAGCCTGGCTGCATCCCTGACGGCGTCCTCACCACTGCGAGACTCCAGGAAGCCACTGACGTGTTCAGCCACAGAGCCCATACTCCTGCATGTTTTATAGACACCACCTGCCATGTGAAGACTGGGCTGGAGATGCAGGAAACCAGTCAGGGGACGACCGCAGAGTCCAGGCGAGAGCTGCTGCTGTGAGGACAGACGGAGAGGACAGGGCGCATGTAAGGACCCTCCCCCCAGAGGCAGAATCGGTAGGATGTGCAGACCGTCTGTCTGTGAGGGGCGAGGAAGTGGGGACAGAAGGGTCACGTTGCTCAACAGGCATGTGGACTGAAGCCAGGGTTACCGCGGTATCACACACACACACACACACACACACACACACACACACACACACACACACACATTGGACTCAGGGGGCGTCATGCAGTTGCTAAGCATCACCTCCTTCAGGGAATCTATTAAGATGATGTATGTTCCCACGTATATCCATTTACTTTATCCCCCCTTACGTATGTAACCGTCTCAAAATGACTATCCCAATACCGCTGTCACCCATCACCCCTGGAATATGGTTCTTTGTTCTTTATTTTTATTCTTGGCATACGTGCTTTTCCTTCTCCTTCTATTTCTTGTCAGTTGGACCATATTCCGTGTGAGCAAACAACCATATTCTACACGGTCCCTATGAAAATCCTGTGGTCTGAGCTCCAGAAGGAATGATTCATTTAATGCCTCTGCTGAGGGTCCTCTGGACTCAGGCGCACGTTCCCTGAAAGCTCCTTCAGACAGAGGTCTTGGGATCCGCGTCCCTGAGCCCTGGTTTGTTGTTCACGCTCTGTCCTTACCCCTTGTGTTGGAAGGTGAGTCCCCGGCTGGCGTTCTTTCCTGGACCCCACCTCCTGCATCAGGAAAGGCCTGACGGTAACCTGATTGTCCCTTAGGAATCACTGGCCTTTCGCCTAGAAGCCAGATCAGTGCTTTCTCTAAAGTGCGGTCATCGTACCAGAACGTAGCTTGATGCTGGTCATTCTGGGCTGGTGGTCTCAGGGACTCACTGTGCTCTCAACATGTAATTTCAAACACACTCCAACGGCTTTCTTGACTTACTGTTGTGTGTGGCTCCTTTCTGCTCCCTGGACCCATTTTTAATTCTTCCAGAGACCTCGACTATGGTCATGTTGAATTGCCTGTCCTGTTTGTGTGACTCTGAATCACTTCCTCTCTCATATTCGGTGTATCACCCTATTTCAATTCTTGCGTCCTCTGAAGCATGTTCTGTTGTGTTTATTTCTTGGGCTACATTTGTTTTCTTTTATTTCCGAAACCTCAGTTTTATCACCTCCTTTCTGAATTTCTCTCATTCTGTTGAG
Source organism: Ailuropoda melanoleuca (assembly GCF_002007445.2). NCBI lineage: Eukaryota > Metazoa > Chordata > Mammalia > Carnivora > Ursidae > Ailuropoda > Ailuropoda melanoleuca. The sequence goes on from NC_048225.1 coordinate 68,792, forward strand.
TATCGTTCTTCTCTATCCTGTATCATATTTTTGTTCTTCAGTTTGTTTTTGAAAAAAAGGCCATGTGGTACTTTTCTGTTGTCTGTTTTATCTGAATTTATTTTCTCTGAACTTCTAGAAGGAAAGAGAGTTCGGGGAAAGTTTCCTAATGTCACAGAGCTCCCTCTTCTGCTGTTTTTGAACAGCAGCTTGCTTCCCGAGATTTCCGAGCCCTGCGCCCCTCGCATACTGGGCGGGCTGATGTCTGCATCCCAGTCCCTGGAAACTGTGCACGGTATGTTACGCAGCAAAATGGACTCTGCAGATATAAGAACGTTTATCAACCATAAAACAAAACACAGGCAGATTATCTAAACCCAATCTAGTCACATGAGCCCATAAAAGCAGAGGACATCCTCCAGCTGGAGGGAGGAGGTGAGGCAGCAGCAGAGAGGACAGAGACAGGAGGTGTGAGCAGGACTCAACCCACACGAGGAGATGAAGAGGGCCACACGCCAGGGAGGGTCAGCGGAATCTAGCCTGCAGGTAGACAGCGAGCTGCAGAACAGATGCTGGGAGATGGGACCCTCGGTCCTACAGCCGCAAGCACGGAGCCCTGCCACGACCTGAATGGACAGGGAAGGGCATCCTTCCTGGAACCTTCCAGTACGAGCCCAGATGGCTGATACCCTAGTGTCAGACTCGGGACAGAGAACCGGCCGAGACCATCCAGAAACTGTGAGATAATACATGTCTTTTACGTTACTAAATCTGTGGCAATGTTTCACAGTAATGAAAAGAAACACACCCACTTCCTTCTCAAAGACTTTATTAGAGCAGTTTTAGGTTCACAGAAACGTTGAGCAGAAGGGTTAGAGATCTCCCGTGGGTCCCCTGCCCCGCTCACCTGCGGCCTCCTCTGCTATGGACACCCTCCACCCGAGGGGGCCTTTCGTAGAACAGGTGACCCCCGACCAACACATCACTACCCCCCAGAGACCCCAGGTCACACGAGAGTTCGCTCCTGCTGTGGCTTATCTTAGGAGTTTGGATGAGCGTGTAATGACACCCCTCCATCACGACACAGTCGCACAGAACAGCTTTGCAGCCCGAGAGAGCCGCTGCGCTCCGTGCATCCCTCCCTCCCTCCCTCTACCCTCCGGCAACCACTGATCCTTTCACTGTCTCCATCATCCTGGCTTTTCCAGGACATCCCGTAGCTACAGCGGACACGGGACAGAGTGGGGGCTTTTCAGATCGGCGTCTCTGACTCAGTGATACGCAGCGGCTCGCCCGCTCCATGTGACCTGCTTTCTCTCTTCTCTGTCCTCTTTACCACGTTCAGGTTTACCTGCACTCTTCATCATGAGGTTTCACAGGGTCTAGACTGCTCTGGCATTTAGAGCTCCTGTAAGCCCCTGCGCGGGGCTGGAGCGAGCAAGCCCGCCCCAGGCTCAGCCGCCAGCCGTGAGCACCTGCGCAGCTCGGCCCCTTGGCAGCCAGGCCGAGTGTCCCCCTCCTGTCTGCAGGTTGGACGCTGGCTCCAAGCCCTGGCTGCAGCTGGCTGATCCCATCAGCCGCCGTTTCCGTCCTTTGTGCAGATGCTGTATCACCATTTGTCCTGTGAACGTGGTTCATCAGTTTTTGGTTATTTATATGTGGGAATAGGAAGACATTTAGAAGGACGCTTCTGGGGCAGCTGGGTGGCTCAGTCGGTGAAGCGTCTCCCTTCGGCTTGGGTCATGATCCCGGGGTCCTGGGGTAGAATCCCGGTCGTCTCCCTCTGCCCCTCCCCCTGCTTGTGCTCTCTCTCTCAAAAAAATAAATAATCTTAAAAATCTTTAAAAAAAACAAACAAAAAAACCCCGATGTTTCTTCTGTTGTCAACATCTTCCCAGAATCCTGGCCCTAATCTGGACACACTTTTGAGAAATTGCTTGTAAAATCATTCTTAGAAGTTAGGCCACATTTCGATCACCAAATGGCAGCTCCTCTTGTAAAGAAATTAGTGTTAAGTTTCTTTGTAAAGAGAGTTACTTAAAATGGATTGAATTATGTCCCAGGACATCCACTTTATGAATCCGGGTGTTGGCAAAGTGAGGGCAGCTCTGCATTACAGACGAGATGCGTCTACTCCGAGAAGCCGGCAGGTGCGGAAGGCAACAGCCATTCACTGTTGATCGCGGGTCTCAGTGGGACCGTTTATTTTTTGTTCTGTGATTAATTATAGATTTAAATCAGGGCGCCTGGGTGGCTCAGTCGTTAAGCGTCTGCCTTCGGCTCAGGGCATGATCCCAGGGTCCTGGGATCGAGCCCCACATCGGGCTCCCAGCTCAGCAGGAATCCTGCTTCTTCCTCTCCCACTCCCCCTGCCTGTGCTCCCTCTCTCGCCGGCTGTCTCTCTCTCTCTGTCAAATAAATAAATAAAATCTTTTAAAAAAATACTAAATCATTTTTGAGGCCTCCAGTTATGTCAAAATACAGCAAGGAATTGAGTGAGTTATATAAGAAGATGAAAAAGTTACTCAGAACTTCTTCAGTCCCTCTTAGCAATTAGCAATGCATCCGTGTAAAAGTTTCGATTTTCTAGGAAATGTTGAAACAATTATCTGCAGGGGAAATGAGGCAGCACCGTGGGAGCAGAGAGCAGGGGGGGGGGCTATCAGCCGATCAAGAGCAGATGTGGAAACAAAACAAGGCGCGGTCTAAAGAATAATTTGAGAACTAAGTGCATTTAGGTTCTCAGGGCAGTTATCTTTTACATTTTTATTATTCTTAAAGACATGAAAGAAAGGCAAGACACAGTATTCTTTACAGTATATATATACTTAAAGATTTTATTTATTTACTTTAGAGAAAGAGAGAGCACAAGCAGGGGGGAGGGACAGAGGGAGAGGGAGAAGCAGACTCCCTGCTGAGCAGGACGCCCGATATGGGACTCGGTCCCAGGATTCCAGGATCCTGACCTGAGCCGAAGGCAGACGCTTAACCAACTGAGTCACCCAGGAGCCCCTACAGTACGTATATTTAAAATTTTTTTTATCATATGCATATTTTCCCAAGATTATGTAGTGTTAAATGACCACATTTATCACCCATGCTCGGAGTATACTGAAATTCATTCTAGTTTAACTGTTGCCCTATGTGAGAATGACAGGGGCAGGCTGCACGATGGGCAGGATGCAGGAATTCTTCATTCTGGTGAGCGGCTCCTGACATACCTACTTTTGCCAAGGACCAAAAAACACCTTGGAGGATGCTGGGCTGGAGGACGCCTCTTCAAACTGCCGCTCAGTGCTGGAGAAAACTAGCAATACTCTGTTAGTATTCTCAGTAATTAAGAGCTAAAAGCTCAGAGTGTTCACTTACGTGCACGTTTAATGCGGATGATGACAATGGTTCTCAAGTGGCCGAGACAGAGGGCCTTAACCAGAAATCCTCCAAGGAGGAACCCACCCTATAGCTTCTAGTATCTTAAAAAATATGGGGCGCCCGGGTGGCTCAGTCAGTAAAGCGTCTGCCTTCAGCTAAGGTCATGATCCCAGGAACCTGGGATCGAGTCCCGCATCAGGCTCCCTGTTCGGGGGGAGTCTGCTTCTCCCTCTCCCACTCCCCCTGCTTGTACACTCTCTAATAAATAATATTTTTAAAAATATATGTAATATGCCTGAAAGTCTGTGGAGTATCTGGAAATATCAGGCAACTTTTGGACAATTCAGATTGGAATCAGCAATGGTCAAGTCTAAAATGTTAATGGTAAAGTGGCTGATAGTTGCTCTATCACAAGAGAAAACAGATCCTTAGGTAGCCTTAAAATAACCGAAATTAGAACCATGATTGGATTTAGTTTACTGTCTCCAGTGTCTAGTGTCTTGGTCTCTAGTGGCTTGACCTCTGCAATCCAATGACACACTCAGCTGGGATAGACGTCAGAGAGAAGAGCAGGGTCTGCTGGGCACCTGCCCAGGATGCTTATATAAATAGGTAATAAATTAACACTGCAACCAGTCACAAATAGTGTCTGTAAATGAAAACCTAAAAATATCTCCTGATGAGACAGATCTAGCTCTGTTGGTTAGTTTTGCAAGTTTGTCTTGTGTAAATACTGATTTCAACTGGCTGATAATCACTACTAAAGCACTCATACCCAGCTGAAATCAAACCAGTTAGAAACCAAATGATGACTGTATCATGATTTTTACCTTCAGTGAGTGTTTCATTACCTAAAATTTAAACCCTTTATCATGAATGCTAAAAAGCCACATTACTTAGAAACACACACACACAAAACAAAAAACTGAAGAGAGAATAGTGTCAACTAAAAAGTAAAAGTACTGGGGCGCCTGGGTGGCACAGCGGTTAAGCGTCTGCCTTCGGCTCAGGGCGTGATCCCGGTGTTATGGGATCGAGCCCCACGTCAGGCTCCTCTGCTGTGAGCCTGCTTCTTCCTCTCCCACTCCCCCTGCTTGTGTTCCCTCTCTCGCTAGCTGTCTCTATCTCCGTCAAATAAATAAATAAAATCTTAAAAAAAAAAAAAAGTAAAAGTACTTTGCTTTAAGGCCGATAAATAATCTAAATGAGTTTTGAACAAATCTTTATAGCTATACTTATATAAGCACAGCACCATGCTTAGTGAGTGTGATTTATGTATAATTATAAACGACTTAAAAAAAGAAGTAAAAGATGAACATGCATTCACATGGTATAGACACAGTATGGACAACATAAGAGAAATCTTTAGAAGACAGCTGAGAAAATCTTTAAACTAGAAAAGAATTCTTAGCATGAAACTATTGAAGAATTGATAAGCTATACATCATCAAAATTAAGAACTTCTGCTCTTTTATAGACACTCAGAAAGAAGCAAACTACACACAGGGAAAAAATGTTGACAAAACAAATAGGTGATCAAGAATTTGTGTCCAGAATATATAAAAAGCTCAGTAAGACAAGTTCTCCAAAAGAGGACAAAAGATTTAGAAGACACTTCAACAATGTAAATATAAGAAAAGCCAACAGGTGCATGAAGAAAAGCGCAACCTGTCTGTCTATCGTCAGAAAGACTGACGATACCAAGTTTGTCAAAGGTGTGCAGCACCTGCGCCTGGCACTCACACACTGCGGCTGGGAATGCAGACCGCACAGCCACTCGGAAAGCACTTTGGCAGCTTCCTGAAAGTTAGGCTTCCATGTACCCACTGACCCGGCAATCCTTCTCCAAGATAAATGAGCACAAATACTTACACAAGCGTGTGTGCAAATGTTCATGCCACTCTCCTCACAATCAAGAAAACCTGGAATCAACTCAAATGTCCATTGACTGATGAATAAATAAGCAAATTATGGTAGAGTCATCCAATGAAATGCTAATCAACAGTAATAAAAATGAACTATTGACACATGCAATAACATGGATCCACCTCGAAAACGTTCTGCTGAACTAAAGAAGACAAATAAAAAGTGTGTGTGATTGCATTTGTATGACATCCTCGAAAAGGCAAAATTAGAGGGACAAAAATAGGTCAGTGATGACAGGGGCATGGGATCAAGAGAGGGAAGTAGCTGTCAAGAGACGAGAGGGAAATTCTGAAGTGACAAAGTGTTCTATATCCTGAGTTTGTTGGTAAGTGATGACTGCACGCATTTGCCTAAACTCATTGAACAATATACTCAGGGTGAATTTTGTTGTATGTAATTTCTAACTCAACACAACTTTTTCAAAAATTAGGTTTCATGACAACTGAATCATTGGGATCCTTTAAAATGCTGTGGGAATTTACTTTGTTCAAATCTTGCTGCCAGTGAACACATAGCCAATGAACCCCACACAGTCATTTTCAACAAACGACATGTTTAGACTTAAGATGAGCAATGTTTGAAGGAGAGTCAAATTATTAGCTTGTCTAGACCCCACACATCGATATCCAGTGCCAAAAAGTGATATAGAAAGCGATGTTTGTCTAGTGGTCTTCAGATTACTCGATACTCTCTGAACTTTTCAAGGAATGGGGTGGGAGCACCAGCAGACCGTTACGTGTAGAAACTCCGTCCTACCAGGTAGCGTACGTTGGGAATTCGCTGGGTTTGATTTGTGAAGATCACCTAGTCCTTAAGTATGTGACCCCACTAAAAGCTTGCTTCTGAATGAGAAACAGGTCTCCATTAGTGCTTATTCACACCCACAGCATGCATGTGTGCCATAAGATTGCCGCCGTATTTGAAGAAAAAATCGCGACGTTCACATGGCACACGGCCTCTGCTCTATAACCCCTAAAATAGCTTTCTCAACACATCACGTGGAATAGCCTGCCTGGGTGTTTCTAACGCCAGTCCGATGCTCACAGTCTCCTGGTGAAGACCAAACACTCACCACGCCTCGCCCCAGCACGTTCCCCACAGCTCAGCTAACACGTGACAAGTGTTTGACCAACACTCAGCACAACGTTGACGATGACGATCACGTTCTTCTTCCCACAACCACCACGTCTCTCCATTTGCCTGACTCAACTGAGACACCGTATTTTCACATCAGTTGCTCAACACAGGCAGGAGCGTATCCTGCGGCATCTTGGTACTGTCTCGTTTTCACACAGAGGGTCCCTCCATTTGCTTGTTCTCCGCGATCGTAGGCTTGGTCTGTGCTATGAACACAGCAATAAAGGAGAAAGTAAAGATAGATTATTTGAATTCATCCAGGACGTAGAAAAGTGGTGGACGTGGGAGCACACGGCAGAATTCTGTATACTCGTGCTGAAACGATGACAGGAGCAACGACAGAGACTCCAGGGGAATGTGCACATCCCTCGATAACAATGTATTGCATAAATCCGTGTACAAATGAATGAATAAGCATAGAAAGTGGCCAGAGACAGCGCTCTTTGAATCCCAGCTTTTCAACTCAGTGCCTAAAAATGTGGGCAAGCTACTATAGCCTTTCTAAACCTAGTGGGTTTTTTTTTTTCATTTACAAGATGGCAATAATATCAATTACTCTGCAAAACTGATCTGAAGATTAGACGTGATGTATACAAAGCATCTAGCACATCATCTGGGAAGTAGTGAATTTTCAAAAAAGTAAAGTGCAGCTGCAGGAAAAAAATGTTCGATAAAATTCAACTTCTATTTATGATTTAAAAAAAAAAAAGTCTCTTACCAAACCAGGAATAGACGGGAACTTGGTCTGACAAAACATGGCTATAAAAAACCAGGAAATGCAAAGGGCCAAGCATAGCTGAGAAACTCTTGAAGAAACATAACGAGCTGCAAAGACTTGCCCTATCAGATAAGACTTATTATAAGGCCTTGGTAAGAAAAAAAGTATAATATTGACATAGTGGTGGAAAAACAGACCAAAAGGACAGAATAAAGTAGTATCAACAGACCTATGGAAATTTTGTACAGAGAAAGTTTTTGGAGAAAAAGTAAAATTTCAATAAATGATGCTGGGAAAATTGTTTTTTTTTTTTTTAATTAAGAAAAAATTTACCCCTACCTAACATAAACAATACCTGGTGGAAAAATGACCTAAATGGGAAAAACAAAACTACAAGGCTTTTAGAAGACAGTATAGGAAAAAAATGGTCATAACCTCAGGGTAAGGAAGGGTTTCTTAATAACACAAAAAGTACGAACCATAGGGGCACCTGGGTGGCTCAGTTGGTTAAGCACCTGTCTTCAGCTCAGGTCATGATCTCAGGGTTCTGGGATCGGCCTGCGTTGGGCTCCAGGCTGAGCCAGGAGTCTGCTTCTCCCTCTCTCTTTGCCCCTCCCCCTGATCATGCTCTCTCTCTCTCGAATAAATAAATCTTAAAAAAAAAAAGTACCAACCATAAAGGAAACATTTATTAATGTATGTAATAACGTATGTTATTATCTAAGTATGTAATTATACATTACATTTAGGAACTTATTTTTATTAAAATAAAATAAGTAAAGGGCAAACCACAGAGTATTAGAATATAACTGCAACACATAACCAACAAAGCAGCACGGTAAAAGAGCTCCTGTAAAGCCATCTGAAAAAACAGGCAGGCTAACAGAAAAAAACAAGAGTAAAAACCTTGGCCAGATACTTAATAAAAAAGAGGATTATCATGGGGCACCTGGGTAGCGCAGTCGTTAAGCGTCTGCCTTCGGCTCAGGGAGTGATCCTGGTGCTCTGGGATCGAGCCCCACATCAGGCTCCTCTGCTATGAGCCTGCTTCTTCCTCTCCCGCTCCCCCTGCTTGTGTTCCCTCTCTCGCTGGCTGTCTCTACCTCTGTCGAATAAATAAATAAAATCTTTAAAAAAAAAAAAAGAGGATTATCAGATGGGCAATAGATACGTAAGAAATGTGCTCAAACGCTGTAGTATCAAGGGAAATAAAGTGACAAGGCAACACCACTGAACTTCCGCCACATTTGCAAATACTAAGGCATCTAAAGGATTTGTTGTGGGTCCAATGGTGCCCCCACCAGATCTATGCTGAAGTGCCAACCCCCAGGACCTCAGAACATGACCTTATTTGGAAACAGAGTCTTTGCAAAGGTAATCAAAGTAAAATGTGCTCCTTAGGGTGGGCTCTAATCGTGAGGATGGGTATCCCCATAGAAAGGGGATATTTGGACCTAGAGACACACACAGGGACACAGGGAGAAGACAGTGGTCTACAAGCCAAGGAGACGGGTCTGGGACAGGTGATCTGAGACCGCAACCTGCAGAGCTGTAAGACAGTGAGTTTCCATCGTGACACCACCCAGTGTACCGTACCTTGTAATAGCAGCCCCGATTAATGCCATGTCTAAGCCAAGTGTTTTTGGGAACGTAGAAGTGTAGTTAGGGGCAGGGTTCTCATACTGTTGAGTGGACTATAAACTAGTATAACCACTAGTTTTGCACTGTCTGGTTAAGGTTGAAGATGCATCTATCCCAGGTCCTAACGATTCCCCTCCTAGGGCTGTCCAAGAGAACTTTCTGGAGTGATCGCAGTATTCCGTAACTGGTGCTGTCCAATACTACAGCTACTGGTCACATCTGTCTACTGAATACTTGAAAGGTAGCTAGCACAACTGAGGGCCTGAGGTTTTAATTTCATTTAATCTTATTAATTTAACAGAAGTACCCATTGTCTGGTGCCTGCCATAGTTGACGGGGCAGGCTTACCAGCACCTCAAATACACACGCACATATGATGTGCATGTATGAAGGCTTAGAGCACCACGATTAGGATGGTCCAAACCTAGAAATCACACGTTTACTGATAATAGGACTGATAAATAAATTATGGTGTATCCATACAATGGGATACCTACAGTAATGGAAATGAATGAACGAGAGCTACACACCACACTGATGAATCTCAAAATTATAATGTGTACAAATAAGGCTAAAAATAAAGGAATATAAATGGCACAATCCATCTACAGAAAATTCAAACACAGTATATCGCTTAAGGATAAAAACGTCAGTAGCACAGTAATGAAAAACTGAGAAATGATCCTCACAAGAGACAGACCGGAAGGAGGCCCATGGATGGGGTCTTCCGGGTTAGGGAACGTGTGCGTGACCTTGGCACTGGTTACAAGGAGCTCATTCTACAGTTATTATTTAAGCTGTACACGTTTATTTTACTTCCTTTTTTGTATGTGTGATAGGTTTCTCAATAAAGCATGAGGGCAAAAATTAAGTTATTATCATTACTTTTTTGTTTTTAATTATTGTTGCTTTTTTTCTTACACACATGAAACCATAGTTGGAGATTTTCAGCAGAAATTCAAACCCTCACATTCTTTAACGTATCTGAAACCTTCCATTTTAAGGCAATCCAACGACTCTTAACTGCCCCCCTTTTCCCTAACCCCTGGATTAACCAATGTTACCCATCAGGAAAACAAATGCGCTGAGCTTTCAGTGCACGGAACGCCTGTGGCCAGCGCACACTTCTGCTCCAGCAGCTCCAAGACAAGCCAGCTGTGTGTTCACTAACGGAATAGGGATGCAAAGTCAGATTTGTCAGTTCTATGAAGAGTAATTTGGATACTTTGGGAAGAAATCGATAAGGACGAGTCTACTAAGAAAAAAATGCTCTGTAATTAGATGGAGTAAAGCAACTCTAAAGAAGGAAACTCATAAAAATCTAGAAGAATTCTGTACTCAGATGGTTTTGGAGGAGTTTTTAACTTCTCAGTCTATGTAAACAAAACTGATATTGTAAATCAGAAATGAGGTGTTTTAGTGTGACTGTTAGGAGAAAGACGTGAGGTACCAATTAGTGACTCTAAATCTTAAATATGCTCAAGGTACAACCTTGCTAAATCAAAATATGGGTGAATCAATCCTAATTTACATCTTACCTTAAAGTGTTAAGTTATGGGCAAGGCATTTTTCATAAGTCTCTGCTTCAATTCATTCTTCTAATTAAACTATTAGCTACTGACCCAAAGATAAAACAATCATTTCCATTAAAAGTAGTTATATGACTGTAGGTATGAAAGTATTTAGGGCAAAGTAGTCATTATCCACAGTTTGGTGTGCTTAGAGAAAACGTTTAAAATCAGAAAATATCTTCTCTATATAAAAACATATTTTCAAGTCAATATACTTCTATAAAAAAACAATTTAGCTCCAAACTTCCTGGAAATTAGTATTTAGCATTTAATCAGTAAACACATTCTGGGAAACTACTGAATGAATTGAAAGGACTAAATGAGTATCATGGATTGACCCTCATTAAGCACAACATGCTTGAAACCAGTAAAGATTAAACCGTCTTTATGGCCAATTTAAGGAGACAATTTTTTTAATGATTTTTTTTATTATATTATGTTAGTCACCATACAGTACATCCCCGGATTCCGATGCAAAGTTCGATGCTTCATTAGTTGCGTATAACACCCAGTGCACCATGCAATATGTGCCCTCCTTACTACCCATCACCAGTCTATCCCATTCCCCCACCCCCCTCCCCTCCGAAGTCCTCAGTTTGTTTCTCATAGTACATAGTCTCTCATGGTTCATTCTCCTTTCTGATTACCCCCCCTTTCTTTATCCCTTTCTTCCCCTACCGATCATGCTAGTTCTTATGTTCCATAGATGACAATTGTCTTTCTCTGCTTGACTTATTTCACTTAGCATTATCTTAAGGAGACAATCTTAATAACAAAGTCTTTATATAAACAGTTTGTCAAAAAAAAAAGCCAAAAATATTAGATTTGACCAAACTATTTTTCTTTTTTGCATAATTTCCCTTTTTAAAAAATAAGTAAATGCATCAAACTAAAAAGCTTCTAGATAGCAAAGGAAATCTTCAGAAAAATGAAAAAGCAACCTACTGAACGGGAGAAATATTTGGAAACCATATATCTGATAAGTGGTTAATATCTAAAACATATAAAGAAGCCATACAACTCAATAGCAAAAGAACCCCTTCAACAATCCAATTGAAAATGGGCAGATCTGAATAGAAATCTGTCAAAGACACACAGATGCCAACAGACACATGAAAAGATGTTCAAGATCACTCATGATCAGGGAAATGCAAACCCAAACCACGATGAAATCCCAGCTGGTCAGAAAACCCAAGACACAGCAAGAGCTGGAAAGGATGTGGACAAAAAGAAACCCTCGCGGACTGTTGATGGGAAAGTAAGTTGTTGCCGTCACTGTGGAAAACAGTGTGCAGGTTTCTCAAAAAATTAAAAATAGGGTTACCGTCTGATCCAGTAATTCCACTGTAGGATATATGTGTGAGGAAGACGAAAATCACTGTCTTGAAGAGCTGTCCGGATCCCCCTGTTCACGGCAGCATTATTTACAAGAGCCAAGGAGCAGAAACAACCTAATTGCCCTTCGATGGACAAATGGATAAAGAAAATGTAGGAGAGAGAGAGAGAGATGCAGAAACACAGTGCAATATTATTCATCCATAAAAAGGAAGGAAATATTGCCATTTGCAACAATATGGACGGATCTTGAGGGCATCACGCTAAGTGAAATAAATCAGACACAGAAAAACCAACGCTCCGTGATCTCACTTCTATGTGGAATCTTAAAAAAGAAGGAAGCCAACTCTCATAGATACAGAGAACAAATTGGTGGTGGGGGGGAGGGTGGACAACATGGGTAAAGGGGATCAAAAGATACAAACTTCCAGTTATAAGATAAATAAGCCGTGGGAACAGAACGTAGAGCATGGTGATGGAATACATACTTGTAAATAATATATACAGCTACATACGATAACACTGCATCACATTCTTGACTGTTGCCAAAAGAACAGGTGTTAAAATTACCCACCACAAGAAAAATCATTTTTGTAACATGTATGGATGTTAACTAGAATTACTGTGGTGATTATTTCACTATATATACAAATATTGAATCATCATATCGTACACCTGAAACTATCATAATGCTATACGTCAACTATACCTTGATAACAAGATAAAAATAAACTGAGTTCAAAGGAAGACCAAAAAAAAGTCATGCTATTTAAATCACTCTTCTGAGAAATAACATTAAGAAATACCAGATTTATCATATTCAAACTTAAGGTAAATTGCTCTTATTACTTCCTCATACAGACTGAATCTGCAATTTTTCCCTGTAGTTATAAATAATTTTTAAATCAATATTCCCCCGATGTATGGTCTCTACCAAATACTGACTCAAAGACTCCTGAAATCCAATTATTATTCACAGATGGGTCTACAATTTCTACGCATCTGTGTTCAAGGCAATGACAGTCCTTTGTTTCAAACTGTAATTTCAAGGATGTCTGTCCAGTAGAGCTTTGGAAGACAGAGACAACGTCTCTCTGCAGAGCAAGGGGCAGGCCTAGCGACTGCCCACTCATTTCCGCGAGGGCAGCCTCCCTCTCCTGCAAGACAGCTCACTGAGGGCAGCACCACCTCGTCCTTCCACGTCTCCCCGTGGAAACTGGGGCGTGGGGCACAGATCCAAAGAGGAGAACACCCGGCTTCCGTTACTGCTCTGACAAGAAACTGAGTTTTCCGTCCTACGCAGGCTTGTACCCTCGACCAGTATCCATGAAACTGTGACAGGCTATCTTGTAAGTTTGCAAGGGAAGTAAAACCTCAAGGTCGGGACAGTTCTGAACATCTGTAAGATCATATAATTTACTTGTAATTTATAAATTATTTGCAGGACCTATAAAGTGAAGATTTTTCTTTAAGTGAAGCCAGGACCACTCAGGGCACATTTTCCCTTGTGCATCTGGTCCCCCCCACCCCTAGCTGTTCGAGATACAAGAAATAGATGACACAGAGAAATCGGCACAATCCATTTTTTAAACAATGACCTATTTTTGAAAAGATAATAACAAAGCCACATGAGGCAGAATTTTCTAATCATCCAAAATTACTTGGTTCTAAATATTCTTACCACCTCGTCTCAGTAATGTATACATCAAGAATCAAAACGGTCCAGGAAGCATCTGGACCAAATAATAAAACTTTGGTCTATCCATTCTGGCACAAAACAGAAACTAAAGAAGTGAGCCAGAAACTTCCACATTTTGCTTCTGAGACATATGCGTCTTCTATCCATCGTATGTTTGTTTGCTACCCGGAGCAAGAAGAGAACAGTGCCTGACACTCCGACCACAAAGTCTAAAGGTAATTCAGTCTTAGCTAGCAGGTTACCTAATTTAAAGAATCTAACTAGATTATAAATGTCTCAAACTGTGCATATCTCCTCTAACAGCCCCTATGTTATTATTTTGCTGTTAGGACTGAGCATCTCTCTTACCCCGTGGACCAGGATCAGATCTCACTCTGGGTTCTGGGCAGTGCCGAGTACGTACGTACAAATGGTACAGTGTGAACATGAACGGTAGTGACGATACAAATACTTTATCCAGTGTGCCTTTTTCCGTCTCGAGTGCCAGAAATGAAATTAAAATATCAGAACCAGGAAGTTGTTCTCTTCTTCAAAAATAGAAAAGAAACTGAGTTGTATTCGGTTAATGTGAAAAGAGAAGTTTGAAGTGTGGTTTGCAGAAATTCAGGAAGTAGGGTATGAATGGGAAGCCAGATAGGAGCTACAGGGGCGGGTAACCACAGTCGCTTCTTCCCATGCTGCCCCAGAGGCTGGTGCGAAAAACCAAGAGCCTGCACTCATTCTGTGTGATGACTCTGGAATGGAAACAGGTCTCGTGCAGAACCCTAACATCCCCGAGCTCTTCTGTACACCCTCCCCACATCTGCCCTCCCCGAGACCAGCTTTGGTTTCTCCCTGACTCTGCTTGGTAATCCTCTCCCTAAATTCTAATCCTTATTACAGCGGAGATCCTATTTCAAACTGGATGAATAAAAAATAATTACGATGACACTACAAGCTGAATCCAAGTACCCTAGTACCAGTCAATTCCTGTCGCCTTGCCCACCCATCAGATCTGATCCCTTTGGATGCTGATGCCAGCCAAAACCAAGTGATGCTAGCCCCATGCCCCTGGGCAGTAGGACCCAGAGTGCTGACCAGTACGTCAGAACCCACCTGAAGTGTGTTCCCAACGGTTTCTGGCTCCTTCCCTTCTCGGCTGCTCAGCATACACTACAACAGGTCCACTAGGAATTACAACATACTCAACCAAATATGTATGAGAAACCCACTCCACTCGCTTCTCTTCGGGTTTCCACAGTGAGTGCTCGAAGAGTAAATGCCCCTGTTCGTCTCTCCCTCCACAGAGATTTACTTGCTGTTTATCAGGCTCCAGGTGGCAAGCCCGCGGCAAGGGGGTGCACACACGGGAAAACCAGACACCTGGGAAAAACCAGCGTCTTGTGAGCACCGGCTCTGTACCAGACACCGTTATAAGTGTGCGTGGTTTCACGGGAGAACCTTCCATGTTCTGTTTACACAAACTGCATAAGGAGATGCAGGAACAGACAGGCTGAACTGGGCCTGGGTTGCCGCTGAATTTCCGGGGAGGTTACTTCACTGCACTGGTAGGAGGCAAAAAGGGTCTGTAGGTAAAAAGGAAGGAAGAAGGCTCATTTTGGGCAGACAGACTCTTACTGTGTACAACGGGAAGGGGGCATGAGATCATACACTGCATCGTTTCAACAGGACAGCTGAAAGTGGAAATCCTTCCTTTCTATGTGTGTGTGAGTTAAGAGGTCAGTTTCAGAGAAGCTGGACAGAAGACCTGTGATTTGCATATACTCATATTTTTAGAGTTTCATTTGCATGTATGTTAGGTTTGGTGTATTACCAGGTGCCTGAGTCTGTGCAGAAGGCGAACGCTGTGGAAATTCACGATTAAGACCACAAGCAAAGCCTGAGTATGCTGGCATCCTCCTGGTTCCCTTGCCTGCGTGACCCCACGTGTAAAATACACGAATCGGGAATATGGCGAACTTCTGGCTCTACCGTACCCTCCAGCGCCTGGCCAGTTTCAGGGGGTGGCTGGCCGCCCGGGGCGAGCCAGGCAATCTGAGGCGGCAAGTTATGAGGCTCACTGCATCCCCTTCTCTGCCTCACCCAGTGAGGGAAACATCTAAAATAAAAATGAAATACCGCCAGTCTACCAAATTCCTTATTAACTAAAAATGAAAGAAAGCTTTGCCAACACCAGGCTCATACAGACAGCAGCCGTGCAGCTCTCGGAGCTCGATGCTCCCCCAAGAGACGCCAGCTGCTTCCCCACCCTGTGCTCTCCTCCCCTTGGGTGTGGGTACAGAGCTCCGCTGCTCCCTCCCATCTCTGTCCTCTTCAAGCTGGTCCTGGTTCCGTGTTTCAGACTCTCAACACAGGCCACCAAGACTGCATCCCACTGTCGATGCTACTGTCCGTGATTTTCAGCGCGAGGACAGCGAAGCCTGGAAACCCAGAGCCCGCCCTCTGCGCAGAGACCCCAGGAGGCCCCAGGGACCCCGCAGAGAACAGGAGAGCTCTGGCTTTGTAGTCTGACCCTGTGAGCTGCTGTGGACGCAAGGGTGCCTCCACTAGGCCATCATGCAGCTCCTTCCCCTGCTGGTGAAATCAGCCTTCTTCACCTGTTCTTCAAGGGCAGGGTGTTTTAGGCTCAGGGCTAACTGGCCGCAGAGCCTGTGGGAGGCTCCGTCCTATTCCTTCGGTTCCAAACATCTCTCGACATCGCCCCCTGGCAGCCTGCTCTTTCCCCACACTGAAACAGACCTGCCTTTTATTCCATGATTTTTAAAAGGCCTCCTCTTGGCTCCCCACTACCTCTTCCTGTCTGCGAAGGGACCTGTGTGCCTGGTTTCTTTGCTCATGGTCTGAGCTTGGGCAGAGAGGACTTGGTATTTTCCCATCATAATCCTTGATGTGAACCACTGGCTTCCCCCCAAGTAGGAGCACCCGGAGCATATGGCAAGACCCAAGGGCATAAAATCTATTAAACATATCGCATCTTCTGGAAGACGTGCTGATGGAGAAGTGGTTTTATTTCCAGATGAACGTGGGAACAGTATGGAACAAGATGCGAACTTTTCATGTGAAACAGATGTCAAAGATGATTTGAGTTTATGGTGGGTTGCACCAGTTTTCATGAGAACTAGTGATTTTTTCTGTGGTCACAGATATACAATGTGGAGAACCTTATGAAAATACAATTTTATTTATAAAATTTTGAGGACCATGATGCCAGCTACTCCCTAGGGAGTGTTTCTCCATGAAGTTACCTCTACAGATTTTAAGCGTTAATGGTTTAAACCTTCGAATTTACCTTAATAACCAGGATCCATCACGGCAGGACCACCAACTAAAGGTAAACTGTGCTTTGTTGGTGGTTGGTTCTGTTTTTAATGGAGAGTTAACAGAATTTCTTAGTAATCTGAAAGAACTCATTGCAGCATTTTTTCAGAACTTACTTTTCCATAGGCTTGAAAGCATCTACTATCAATTCAAGCGGACTTTTTTTTACAGTTCTTTTTTAAAAAGAAACAGCTGGACATGCTGTGGAAAAGTACTAACTGTCGCCCAAGGTGAGAATTGAAAATTAAAACTTTCATGACGCCAAGATGATAGCATTCTTTTTTTTGGAGGGGAGGTAAATGGAGCAGTAGTTTCATCGTGGGGGTAAATTATGGAGCACAGTGCATTCACTCTCTAATTAGGGTTTCTTAGAAACTGACCTTTTATTGTAGATCCTTAAAAACTGCCAGTCTGGGAGTTAGACTTGGTCTATAGTCCTGGACTTATTTGAGTTTTAAAAATCAGAATAGATCGCATATAAAATCCTACTTCTGGCTTCTCTTAAAAAAATCGCCACTCGTGCCTCACGGTGACCTCTGACCAGGGCTACGTGGGGAATGCCGCTTCAAAGCAGGGCACCCTTGAAAAGCCCTCAAGCCCCTAATTTACATCAGACTTGCTTTCCTTGCTTTCATCACTTGCCCAGGACTTGGAGTCGGCACCACCCTTCCGAGCAACGGGCTCCTCAGAGAGCGTGTTCGGAGAGTTGCTGCACAACCCACAAGTGTATTACTGAGCGCCGTGCCCCAAAGCCCGTGGCAGCAGACACACAAACCATCACTGACACGCATCTGCTCTGAACGGGCACCAGCAGCGCCAGCCCGGGCGCAGGGGAGGCTGTGGAAGTGCTGTGCCCACCGAAAAGGAGGCCAGCCTAATGCAGGAAGGAGGCGTGAAGAAAGGGGGTCAGAGGCGTCCAAGGGCTTGTTACAGGATCAGGAAGGAGATGAGGGCTGATGCTGGAACGGGGAGTCAGCCTGTGCACGCTGGTTTACGGAGCTGCCCGCAGGGGGCTCGGCTTGTACTTGGGTGTTATCAAGCAGCACCCACCCAAGGGGCCTCGCCGCTCACTACCAGGTCTGATAGCATGAATGCTTCTGTTATCTATACTGGATTTAAGACCTAAAATGCATTGCATACATCTGTCCTTTTAAAAGTTATGTTCAGATGGTCAATTTAAGGTTCTTTAAAAAAAAAAGATTTTATTTTTAAGTAATCTCTACACCCAATGTGGGGCTTGAACTCACAGCCCTGAGATCAAGAGTCACACCTTCCTCTGATGGAGCCGGCCAGGTGCCCCCAGTTTAAGCCTCTTCTGATGACTCAATGGTCCCATTATCAATGTCAATCATTACCCCATGCTGCCAATAAAATATCAGTGCTGTTAGTGGGTTTGAGGATTATTATTTCCTACTACACTAATAATATTCTATTTGAGTAACTCATGTTTCTTTATATATAAAAATGTTAGGCAAATGGATACCAACTGATAGAGAAGAAATTCTAGTACTGTCTCCCCTTATTTGTTGTCTCTGATGAGCTAAATGGGGGGATCAAACCCATTAGAAATATATACCGTAAGTCTTGTATTTAGCTTTATAAATTGCATGCATTAGCTTCATGCCATCTCCTTAATTTTCTCAGAAGCCTGTCCCCCACAAACTTTTAAAGCTTGCTTCAGCCTTCGTGCAGACTCTCGAGTGCGTCCCTGGACTGCAGCTGTCATCGTTACTGTCCTTCTGCCCTACATCTGATGGGGACGTCACAAGGGAGAGAAGGTCCCTTAGGCTGGAGGCAGACGGGTGCGGGCTGCGTTCCACACAAGCCCCCTCCTCTCTCTCTCTCTCTCAACAAAATACCTGAAAAGGTGTGTCGGTACTGGGATTCCAGGGATTACCTTCAAAGCCCTACAATTCAATTTCTAAAAAAGCAAAATTCTTGGATATTTTGGTCCGTTAACACTCATTAATGAATTGCCTGGTACCTTCCGCACAGATGCATAAAACACACTGTAGCATCACAAAAAAAATGGCTTCAAATCGCTAGGATGAGCGAAGTGAACCTGCGGTAAAATAAACATCTTGCGATACCAAAAGTACAAACCTGCTCTGACCATGAGTGGTTCCTAATTCTGCTTTCTCTACCTTCTCTAATCCTCCTGAGACTGGGTCGCTCAGGTCACAGAAGGGAAAAGAAAGATCAGGGATTAAACAGAAACGTGTAACTAAAGAAAGAAAGAAGTGCAAAGAGGGAGATAAGAAGCTAGGGGAATCACCCAATTTCAATGGGACATGCAAGGATGTGAGTAAGACGTTATACAGTTAGTATCTACCAGTTTGGGGCAGTCCCTAAATTCGAGAAGCTTATGACTTCACCCTGAGTCCAGAATATGGGCAGGGTAAATCCCTCGGCAAGTCACCCTTGACAATTCCTTCCCTATTCTCTTTCCTTTTTACTGCTTTCACGACATGAAAATGCTTCATTTTATACAACCTGAAATTTTAAAGTGGCTTAGGTTTTGTCCCAGATATTCCTGGGGGGCGGGGTGAGGGAAATGCAGTGGTTCAGGCTATGCTAATATCCTCTGCTGTTAATATGTTTTCTGACGTGCACACACCTACAGGTAGCCTTACTGTCTTCGTAGGATTGTTGCGTAATGACTTGATAATAGAAACAACGATGCTTTGAACGTTCCTGTATGTATATCCTGAGGCATGTGCGTAAGAACCTCTCTTGGGGGTGGCTCTCAAATTTCAGCACGTTTTAGAAAAGAATCACCTAGAAAGCTTGTTAAAACACAGGTTGCAAGTTGCTGTACTTATAAGTAGAATCTTCAAAAACAAACAAACCCCAACTCATAGATACAGAGAACAGATTGGTGGTTGCCAGAGGTGGGGGGTGGGCAAAACAGGTGAAGGTGGTCACCAGTACAAACTTGGAGTCATAAAACACGTAAGTCCTGGGGACGTGACACACAGCAAGATGACTGCAGCCAGTGACACGACCGTACATCTGAGAGTTGCTAAGAGAGTAGATTTTTTTTTTACTCAAGGGTAGATCTTAAAAGCTCTCAGAAAGTTTGTAACGATGTGTGGCCCCAGATGTTAGCTAGAATTATTGTGGTGATCGTTTTGTAATATATGTATATATAGAATCATTATGTTATAGTTGAAACTAATATAATGCTGTATGTCAATTATATCTCAATAAAAATAGGTTTTTTAAGCAAAAGCTTGAGAAACACTAAGATTTACATTTAGAACTCAATGTAAGTAAATAAAATTAAAACATCAATTATTGTAAGTAATTTTTCCACACACAAACACTCTCAGGCATTAGTAAACCTCAGGGAACACACTTATTCAGTCGTTTATTCAAAGCATATTTATTGATTGTCTGCTATGAGACAGGTGCTATTGTAGGCACTAGGAGCAGAGTGGGAAGTGACTCCAAGTCCATCCCTTCACCGAGATTACACACTAGCCCGGGTCCAAGGGGAAAAGTCAAGTAAACAAACACCATGATTTCAGATAACAGAGGGATATGCACTTTTCAGCCAGAGACTATTTCCTTCTCTCCTTTCTCTAACCCTATCTTCCTCACTCTTTCCCCTTGCTCACTGTTCAAGAGCGGAAGCAGGGGCTAGTTCCCTTTGTCCACAGCCAGAGACACCACTAAGTTCTCCAATTTCTGATACCAGCCAACCGCTCCTTTTACAATCAGGCAATGAATCCACAAATGTTCCCTGAGCAGCTAGTATTTCCTCAGGATGAATCTCTGTCCGGGCAGAGAAGAAGGGAAAAGTAAGAATGCAGAGAATACGCAATAGACAAAGCAGGCCAGTGACCTCGTGCACTCAGCAAGCCTCTGCTCAACAACTCAACACAGCCAAGCACTGAGGGTAAGAGGAGCACAGGGAAGAAGCCAGGAGCTCGACACAAGGAGGACCAGTCTCCTAGGCAAGGCAAGACCATATTTGTTCAATCTAAAGCTGCCCCATTTTTTTGCATTTTAAAATCTTTAAAATTGGATTTTATCTTACAATGGTGATGCCTTCAACTTGGTGAAATATAGCAATGATAGAGCAAAGGAGCATCTGAGAACTGTGGAGAACTTACGGCACACAACAGTCGTCCAAAGTCAGGGTGTGCATCTACACACACACACAACACACACACACACACGGCTGGACTCCACCCTTGGTGTTTCTGATGCAGTTATTCTGGATATCTGGGAAGTTCCTCAGTGACCCTGGGCTCATTCTTGGGGGAGTTGGGCTCTCAGGCAGCTGTCTTTAACCTGAAGGACCCACACCCTAGGAGAGCGCAACAACTTTGCAACAGGTGCAAAGACAGGAAGAGTTTTACCAAAATGTTTCTTCAAATTGTCTATATCCACATGCACTTTCCTAAAACTTCCCCTAGATTTCTCTTAGAACACGTATGCAGTCCGTCAGTCCCACTGATTCTCCCCCTAACCTCCATTCAGTCTCCTTCCTTTTTCACAGAGGGAGGCACAGCACTCTCGCAGCCTAGCACTGCCTGAAACATGAATGTCCCAGAGTTCTAACAAAGCCTCCTTTAATCAGGGCACCCAAAGCTTCCCCGTCCACCTTTTTAAAGGATACATTTCTGATCATTAGTAAACAAAAAAATAAAGTATTACTGAGCAAAGTGTGTGAGGTTTTGATTTAAGAAAATCTGAAATCTACAACCAAAATATCTAGGATCCAATCCTGAACCCACTACTAGTTGTGAAAACTTGAGAAAGTTACTTAGTCTCCCAGTGTCTCAAACCCCTCAAGGGTAAACTACAGAACACTGTGAGCATGAAATGAGTTAATATATGCAATTGCACGTGCCACGTAGGAAATGTTCTATGGTTTAGCTGTTATTGTTGTAATTATTAATGTAATGATAATTCAGAGGAAATTCTTAAAAGTTTTATATAGAATTCCTCTTGCTTCAGAAAACTTTTATAAGGTCATCAGTAAAAAGCCTTCAAAAAATATGTGTGACATGACAGTTATTTGAAAACATGACTTTAAGTAAAAGGAAGAAAGTAAATACGTTAAAGAAGAGCTTGTGTATTTTTAAATTAATGGTGATGAATACTGCATCGCTAGCCTTTAGCTTTAATGAAGTACAATTTTAAAAGTGATGGATCCGGGGCGCCTGGGTGGCTCAGTCGTTAAGCGTCTGCCTTCATCTCAGGGCGTGATCCTGGAGTTCTGGGATCGAGCCCCACATCGGGCTCCTCTGCTGGGAACCTGCTTCTTCCTCTCCCACTCCCCCTGCTTGTGTTCCCTCTCTCGCTGGCTGTCTTTCTCTCTGTCAAATAAATAAATAAAATCTTTAAAAAAAATTAAAATAAAAGTGATGGACCCATCCTATTTACAAATGTTAATTTTCACAATATATTGGCAATTATATCCTTTGCAACTATTTAACCCTATGATGAAAAATTTCACATGGTACCTTAAAGATGTGTGGTGACATATATTTTTTAACATTGTTTTAGAAAAACCAATGTGAATATCATCAAGACCACTGCTTTAGGAGTAAAACTGTCGGGTTTTAAGGTATTCTCATCATCACCTTTACCAAGTTTTACTCAATTGTCTTCTAACAAGACTGTGCCCCTTTGGTATTTATTTCCACCAGCGGGGTATAGGGCTTCGTTGGTCAGCATCATCCTAGACACTTGATAGTATCAAGCTCATTTATGTTTTTGCCAATTTAGTGGATTTCGAATGATATCTCTTCGTGACTCTTTTGGCATATTCCAGATTCCCGATAAGACTGAGGATGATCTGTGTTTCTGCTGCTGTGAGAAAGTTATGCATCTTTTAGAGAATTTATAAATTTTCAGCATTTTATAAGTGGTCAGTATCTTTTTCCAGTCTGTAATCTGTCTTTCCTTTCTTGTTATGATACATTCTGATAAACAGAGTTTCTTAATTTTTATGAATTAATTTATAATTAATGCTTTGTGATTTGTGTGTGTGTGTCATAAGAATCCTTTCCTGCCCCCAAACTCATTAAAAATTTTAAAGAAACTATATAGATGCTTTGCCCTTACAATTCATCTAGAACAGATTTTTGTGTAGGATTTGGGGTAAAGACCCAATATCTGAGTTTTTGCCCATGTGGATATACAATTTCCTTAACACCATTTAATAAAAAAAAATTTTTTTCTCATTGATTTGTCCAGCCACCTCTTTCTTATAAATTTGATTCAATTATTCTATTACAGCAATATCACCCTGGCTTAATTTTATAAACTTATGTGGATTCTGATACTCGGTAAGACAAGTCTCTCCAGATGATTCTTCTTCACCAGTGCACTGACTATAATTTGGTTGTCTGCACATCTGTTTAAATCCCAGAATCAAGGCTGGCCAGTGAGCTCAGCTTGTTAGAGTGTGGTGCTAATAAACCTCGGAATCCATTTGCCAATCTTCCACAGAGGAGACAGAGAAATTTGTCTCAAATGAAAGAATAGGACAGATCATGGCCAGAGAGCTAAGGGAAACAGATATGAATAATACGCCTGATCAAGAATTTAAAGTAATAAGCATAAGAGTACTCACTGGACTTGAGAAAAGAGTCGACGGCATGAGTGAGACCCCTAACACAGAGATAAGAAATAGCAGAGACAAAGGGCTCAATAAATGAAATGAGAAACATGCATGATGAAATGAACAGCAGGCTGGAAGAAGCAAAGGAGCACATTAATGACCTAGAAGACAGAGTAATGGAAAGTAATCAAGCTGAAGAAAAGAGAGAAAAAAGAATTACACAAAATGAGAACAGACTTAGGAAACTCAGTGATTCCATCAAATGTAGTAAGATTCACATTATAGGAGTCCCAGAAGAAGAAGAGAGAAAAGGGGGCAGAAAATTATTTGAAGAAATAATAGCTGAAAGCATCCCTAATCTGGGGAAGGAAACAGATATCCAGATGCAGTAGGCACAGAGAAACCCCAACAAAATCAACAAAAGCAGATCCACACCAAGCCATATTGTGATTAAATTGGCAAAATACAGTAATAAAGAAAAAAATTTAAAAGCAGCAAGACAAAGGAAGACAGTGACTTATAAGGGAAAACCCATAATGCTATCAGCAGATTTTTCGGCAGAAGCTTTCCAAGACAGAAGGAAAAGGCATGATATATTCAATGTGCTGAAAGGGAAAAATCTGCAACCAAGAATACTCCATCCAGGAAGGCTGTCATTCAGAATAGAAGAAAAGTCAAAGAGTTTCTCAGACAAACAAAATCTTAAGGAGTTCCTGATCAGAAACCAGCCCTGCAAGAAATAGTAAAGGGGCCTCTTTGAGTGGAAAGAAAAGACCAAAAGTGAAAGTATAAAGTTAGGAAACACAAAAGCAGGGAAACTGAACATTTCTGTAAGAAATCAGTCAAGGGACTCCCAAAATGAAACGATGTGAAATATAACAACACATACCTAAAATGCGGGGAGGAGAGGAGTAAAGAATGGGTTCAAACTTAAGGCACCATCAACTTAATACAGACTGCTATATGGTTCTATGCAAACTTAATGGTAACCACACATCAAAAAACCACTAATAAACGCGCAATAAATAAGATAAAGAAATCCAAATTTATCACTAAAAAAATCAGTAAACCATGAAAGAGAGAAAGACAAGAGAGGATCAAAGAAAATCTCCAGAAACAACCACAAAACAAATAATAAAATGACAATAAACACATATCTATCAATAATTACTTTGAATGTAGATGTACTAAATTCTCCCATCAAAAGACATAGGGTGACAGAATGGATAAGAGACTGCCTATAAGAGACTCATTTCAGACCTAAAGACACCTGCAGATTGAAACTAAGGGGATGGAGAAACATATATTATGCAAATGGAAGTCAGAAGAAAGCCAGAACAGCAATACTTCTATTGGACAAAATAGACTTTAAAACAAAGACTGTCACAAGAAACAAGGATGGACACTATATGATAATAAAGGGGACAATCCATCAAGAAGGTACAACAATTGTAGATATTTATGCACCCAACATAGGAACAGCCAAATACATAAAACAGTCAATAACAAACATAAAGGAACTAATTGATAATAATGCAATAATAGTAGGGGACTTTGACACCCTCCCTTACAGATCATCTAAACAGATAATCAACAAGAAAACAATGGCTTTGAATGACACATTGAACCAGATAAATTTAACAGATATATTCAAAACATTCCATCCCGAAACAGCAAAACACACATTCTTTTCAAGTGCACATGGAACATTTTCCAGAATAGATCACATATTAGCTCACAAAACAAGCCTCAACAAATTCAAGAAGACTGAAGTCATACCACGTATCTTTTCTGACCACAACAATATGAAACTTGAAGTCAACCACAAGAAAAAAATCTGGAAAGACCACAAACACATGGAGAGTAATAACATGCTACTAAACAATGAATGGCTTGGCAAGGAAATAAAAGAAACATAAAAAATTACATGGGAACAAATGAAAGTCAAAACATAGTCTAAAATCTTGGGGATACAGCAAAAGCAGTTCTAAGAGGAAAGTTTACAGCAATACAAATATAACTCAAGCAAGAAAAATCTAAAATAAACAACCTAATCTTACACGTAAAGGAGCGAGAAAAAGAACAATAAATAAAGTCAGCAGAAGGAGGCAAATAATGAAGATTAGGGCAGAAATAAATGATATAGAAACTAAAAAAAACCCAACAGAACAGATCAATGAAACCAGGAGCTGGTTCTTCAAAAAAAAAAAAAAATCAATAGAACTGATAACCTCTAGCACTCTTATCAAGCAAAAAGAGAAAGGATTCAAATAAACAGAATCACAAAGGAGAGAGGAGAGATAACAACCAATACCACAGAAATACAAATAATTATGAGAGAATATTATGAAAAAGTATATGCCAACAAATTGGACAACCTGGAAAAAATGGATAAATACCTATAAACAAACTAACAAAACTGAAGCAGAAAGAAAGAGAAAATTTGAACAGAACAATAATCATCAAAGAAATTGAATCAGTAATCAAAAAACTCCCAATAAACAAAAGTCCAGGGCCAAATGTTTTCACAGGCAAACTCTACTAAACATTTAAAGAAGGGTTAATACCTATTCTTCTCAAACTATTCCAAAACAATTCCAAAACATAGAAAAGGAAGGAAAACTTCCGAATGCATTCTATGAGGCCAGGATTACCCTGATACCAAAGCAGACAAAGACCCCAGTAAAAAAGAGAACTACAGGCGAATACCCCTGATGAACACAGATGCAAAAATTCTCAACAAAATAATAGCAAACCAAATTCAACAAAACATTAAAAACATCATTCACCACGATCAAGCGGGATTTACTCCTGGGATGCAAGTGTGGTTCAATATTCACAAATCAATCAATAAGACAAAGAATAAGAACCATAAAATTGTTTCAACAGATGAAGAGAAAACATTTGACAAAGTACAACATCCATTCATGATAAAAACCCTCAATAAAGTAGGTTTAACATATCTCAACATAATAAAGGCCACCTACAAAAAACCCACTGCTGACATCATCCTTAATGGTGAAAAACTGAGAGCTTTTCCCCTAAGGTTAAGGAGGAGACAGAGATGTCCACTCTTACGCTCTTATTCAACAGAGTACTGGAAGTCCAAGCCACAGCAATCAGACAACAACAACAACAACAAATTAGAGGCACCCCAGATCAGTAAAGAAGTCGTCAAAATTTCACTATTTACAGAAGACATTATCCTATATATAGAAAACTCTGAAGACTCCACCAAAAGCCTGCTAGAACTGATAAATGAATTCAGTAAAGTCACAGGATACAAAATCAGTGTACAGAAATCTGTTGCATTTCTATACACCAATAATGAAGGAGCAGAAAGAGATTTTAAGACAATGATCCCATTTATAGTTGCACCAAAACAATAAGATATCTAGTAATAAACCTGACCAATGAGGTGAAAGACCTGTACTCTGAAAACTACAAAACACTGATGTAAGAAATTGAAGAGGACACAAAGAAATGAAAAGACATTCCATGCTCATGGATTAAGAACAAATATTGTTAAAATGTCTATGCTACCCAAAGCAATCTACACATTTAATGCCATCCCTATCAAAATACCAAAGTAGTTTTCACAGAACTAGAACAATTCTACAATTTGTATGGAATCCCAAAGAGCATGAACAGCTAAAGCAATCTTGAAAAAGCAAAGCAAAGCTGGAGGTATCACAACACCAGACTTCAAGTTATATTACAAAGCTGTAGTAACCAAACAGTACGGTACTGGCACAAAAACAGACACAAAGATCAACAGAATGGAACAGAAATCCCCAAAATAAAACCACAACTCTATGGTCAACTAATCTTTAACAAAGCAGGAAAGAATATCCAGTGGAAAAGACAGCCTCTTCACCAAAAGGTGTTGGGAAAACTGAATACCCACATGCAAAAGAATGAAACGGGACCACTTCCTTACACGATACAGAAAATAAAATTCAAAATGGATTAAAGACCGAAATGTGAGGCATGAAACCATAAAAGTCCTAGGAGAAAACACAGGCAGTAACCTCCATAGCAACTTTTTTCTAGATATGTCTCCTAAGGCAAGGAAAACAAAAGCAAAAATAAACTATTGGGACTATATCAAAATAAAAAGCTTCTGCACAGCAAAGGAGACCATCAACAAAACTGAAAGGCAGTCTATGGAATGGGAGAAGATATTCGCAAATGACATATCCTATAAAAGGTTAATATCCAAAATCTATAAAGGGCTTACAAAACCCAACACCCAAAAACCACATAATCCAATTAGAAAATGGGCAGAAGACATGAACAGATATTTCTCCAAAGAAGACATACAGATGGCCAACAGACACATGAAAAGATGCTCAACATCACTGATCATAGAAATGCAAATCAAAACCACCATGAGATACCACCTCATACCTGTCAGAATGGCTAAAATCAACAACATGGGAAGCAACAGGTGTCAGGGAGGATGTGGAGAAAGGGGAACCTCTTACACTGTTGATGAGAATGCAAACTGGCACAGCCACTCTGGAAAACAGTATGGAGGCTCCTCAACAAGTTAAAAATAGAGCTACCCTATGATCCAGCAATTGTACTACTGGGTATTTACCCAAAGAATACAAAAACACTAACTCAAAGGGATACACGCACCCCGATGTTTATAGCAGCATTATTTACAATAACCGAGATATGGAAGCAGCCCAAGTGTCCATCAATTGATGAATGGATGAGGAAGTGGTATATGCATACGATGGAATATTGCTCAGTGATAAAAAAGAATGAAATCCTGCCGTTTGCAACATGAATGGATCTAGAGAATATAATGCTAAGTGAAATGAGTCAGTCAGAGAAAGACAAATACTGTATGATTTCGCTTATATGTGGAATTTAAGAAACCAAACAAGCAAATGGGGGGAGAAAAGAGGCAAACCAAGAAACAACTCTTAAATCTAGAGAACGCACTGATGGTCACCAGAGAGGAGGTGGGTGGGGATGGGGAAACAGGTGATGGGGATGAAGGAGGGCACTTGTGACGTATGGAAGTGTTGAATCACTATAGTGTACACCAGAAAGGAGTATAACACTGTATGTTAACTAACTGGCATTAAAATAGAAATCTAAAAGGAAAAAAATTTATTAAAACTTACTTTAAAAAGTCTGAGTCTGTCTTTTCTTTATGAGAACATTTTTTTATGTACTGATTCAATTCCTTTATTTGTTATAAAACTATTTAGGACTTCTATATTTTCATGAGTCACTTTTGGTATGTTCCGTTATTCTAAAACTTGGCCACTGTGTCTCACATTTTTAAATTTGGGGGATATATGATATTTTCATTATAATTTATTTTTAAGTATTTTAAAGTTTTTCTTTTGATTTCTCCTTTATCCATGAAATGTATATATAAATGAATAATTTTTAAATTTGTGAAAACGATTTATTTTTCCTATGTGAGGGTTCCTTTTTCTCGCATCCTCACCGACACTCGCTGTTTCCTGTGTCGCTGATTTTTGCCATTCTGGCAGCTGAGGTGATATCTCGTGGTTTTAATTTTTATTTTCCTGGTGAGCAGTGATATTGAGCATTTTTTCATGTGTCTGTTGACCATTTGTATATCTCCTTTGAGAAATGTCTGTTCATGTCTTCTGCCCATTTTTTAATTGGATTATTTGGTTTTTTGGTTTTGAGTTGTATAAGTTATTTCTACATTTGGATACTAACCCTTTATCAGTTATGTCATTTGCAAATATCTTCTCCCATTCTGAAGGTTGTCTTTTCGTTTTGTTGGTTTTCTTTGCTGTGCAGAAGCTTTTTATTTTGATGAAGTCCCAATAGTTCATTTTTGCTTTTGTTTCTCTTGCCTCAGAAGACGTATCTAATTCAATTGTATTGTGATCAGATAGTCTATGAGATACATATTCCTTTATTAAAATTTATGTGCTAGACGATAAAGCAAAACTCAACAAATTCCAACGTTTCACACATGCCTGGAAAAAAGTGGACATTCTTTACATAGTCAGATTCTATAAATGTCTAATAAATCATGCTGGATAATTTAACTTTCAAGTGTTGTTATTTATAATTTTTATTCAACCTATAAAAAATTGAGATTTCCCACTATGAGGCTAGGTTTTCAATATGGCTCTTACAGTTCCTTCAATATTTGCTTTTATTTCTAAGTCTACCTCATTGTAGGTATGCAAATTTTTAACTTTTATACTTGTAAGATGAATCATACTTTCTATAATTTTGTAGTGGTCCTCTATCTCCCTACTAATGTTTTTTCCTTTAAAGCATTTTTCTCTTTCGGTTTAGTGTACCTACCCATATTTCTCTTTGCATTGGCCAGATATATCTTCCTTCCTCTCTTGATGTCCAGTTTTTCCATGTCCTTATGTTTTAGAAATGTCTCGTATTTAAATGAAAAATAGCTGGATTAAGAAAAATCTATTTTGTAAATCTGTTTTCCCCCCTTGGTGAATTCTGTCAGTTAAATTTATTATCTTAACTGATATATATGAACTTGTTTTTACCATCTTACTTTTTGGTTTGAACTTATCTTACTTCTTTTTCCTTGCTTGTTTTTCCCCCAGTTCTTTATTTTCCTCTTTGTCTTTCTCTCCCCTCCACTGGTTGGTAGAGCCACACACTGTCTCTAATGGCTGTACGTTTTGTACAGGCTACTTTGAAAATTTACAGCGTGCAGTTAAAGCATCACCCTTCTGAAGCAACATCACTTCAGAATTTCTTTAAATCTGGTAACTCCCTCCCAGCTTACATGATATTGTTGGGTGTTTTAGTTCTGCCCTTTTTTTAAACCCACAAATCAGAGTTACTATAATAGGAGAACGGGTATCCGTTTCGTTGTTCCCATTTCTTTGCTACCTCAGACCATCCTGCTAGGAAAAGCTTCCAGTCTAGTACAGACTGTCCTGACTTACGACGGCTCTGCTTATAATTTTTTGACTTTATGAGAGTGTGAAAACGATACACGATCAGTAGGAACCATACACTGAATGTTGAATTTTGATAATTTTTCCAGGACTAGCAGCACGTGGTCTGATACTCTCTGGCTGTTTACAAGATCATTTCTCATGAGCTGTTCTAATCCAGTTGCAGGGCCTTGCACCTGTGTGTGGACCTCTCCTTATTTATCGTCACGTACGTGCTGTGGCCTCACCATGGCTCCATCTCTTTCATTGGTTCTGAAGATGTCGTCAATATTTTTCAGTTATTTCCTCATCTATTCTCTGTGCTCCTTGTGGACTGGGCTTGGAATATATGGAACGTCTCTCCGATTCCAGCCTCGCCCTCCGTTAGCCTCTCTCACAGTTTATGTTCTCTTTCTGCGTTCTGAGAGACTTCTTGGTTCCCCAACTTCTAGCGCACGGGTCACTTCTCTTCCCGTACACGCAGCTCCCTTTCAGGCTGGATGTGGTCTTCCACAGCTAACTCTCATCTATTGATCTTTTTATCTCAACAGTACATTTTTTAAATTTATGATAGTTGTTTTTTTGGTTTTTTTTTTTTCCATATGCTAGTTCATCTTGGACAATCTCTTTTACTTGTTCACGTTTGGGATTCCATCTTTATTTCTTTACATAATTGATACAGAGTCATTTTATATTCTTATCATTAACTCTTAAACGAATTCCTTGGGGGACTTATACCTCGTATGTGGTTTCTGCTGACTCCCACTCGTGATGGCTGTTTTCTTCTGTAAGATGAATTAAATAAATACACACTCATAATCAAGGATCACCAATTTGTAGAGAACCTAGGGGACCAGTGTTAACTGAGGAGTTTCAGGCCCAAGGCGGTCTCCCTAACCTGATTTCAGGACTTCTGTCTTTCAAGAGAACTCAGTGTGCAGTGCTCCTCTGCTGGCCTGGGTCCTGCGTCCGTGCAGAGACAGAGGCTGGGTGCTTACTCTCCTCACTTCCTGTAAGCACGGAAATACAAACTGTTTTATGCAGAATCTAGTTGTTTTGTAATAGGATGACAGCCAAGGTAATCTACTCTACTAACTCACAGGAGGCAGAATTTCCAAAAAAAAGTTTTTGAAAAGTTCATATTATTCAGAAAAAGAAAGCCAGCTAAGTGAAAATAAGCTTATTTAACAAGAAAATTTTCCACCTTTGGGAAATTTTTATCTCGTAAAATTTTGGGTGATCTGAATAAGTACAAACTTACTCTATATTTTCTGAAATTACAGATAATCCAAATCAGGAAGAAGGTCAATATCAAGATAGAAATAAAATTCCTTTGTCCTCTAGTTTAAATATAAAATTTCTGCATCATACTTTTATTTAAGAAATAAACTAAAAAGGTCATTTTTCGTGTATGCTTTCTCATAAGACACTATATTACTTTCCTGACACAGTAACAAGCAGAACATATAGACACATCATTTATTCTCCTAAAATATATCAATAGCACCTGGTATATAGTAGTAATTGATGAGAATTTAATGAATTCAAATAGAATATTTCCCAAATTATCTGATAATATCTGATCATTGGATCCTAGGTAGAAAAATGAATGTTTAAATCTCATAGCTTTGTTCTTGGATAAATACACAGTAATGGTTTTCTTGATTTAAATTGTTTATTTCCTAACTCTGGTTTTCATAGTGAATCTAAAGTACCTGAAACAATAGAATTCCCAAATTCCAGGGAATTTTTTTAATATTACTCCTAGGTAATCCTCCTAGTAATTCTGGTTTAGTTGGACTTTCATAATTCTTAGGGACTCTATTTTATTTTATTTTATTTATTTTTTTTTTTAAAGATTTTATTTATTTATTTGACAGAGATAGAGACAGCCAGCGAGAGAGGGAACACAAGCAGGGGGAGTGGGAGAGGAAGAAGCAGGCTCATAGCGGAAGAGCCTGATGTGGGGCTCGATCCCAGAACGCCAGGATCACGCCCTGAGCTGAAGGCAGACGCTTAACCGCTGTGCCACCCAGGCGCCCCGGGACTCTATTTTAAAAAACAGTCCAGGGGATTCTGACATATAGCAGGATTTGCAAACCAGGTCCTCATTCTCTTGTACATACGTTTAGACAAGAGGCTGCTGATACATTCTCTGTGTTTACCTGACATGAAGTGCAACACTCTTCCTTTAGTAAATGCCTCTCACTATAAGGTTCTAGTGAGAGCATCTCTGACTCTCGCAAGGAAAGAGGGTGAAGAGTGCTAAGCCCCTCTGGGTCTAAGAGAGGTTGTAAAACAATTTGAAAATAATTGATCCAATTTTTAGAAGACAGATTGTAATGAAAATCAACTAGATGACTTTGACTACTGTAAGGTTTGTCCAGGCACAACTTGGTCCAAAGCAAATTTATCAATATATTATCAATAATATGCAACTTTCAGACCATTTTCACTTAACCATGGCTTTCTCACTTTCTTGATTTTAAGTTGGATTATTTCATTCAAGTACTTAAGACTTTCCTCGACATAAAGAGTTTTGGTTTTGGGAAGTTCAGTTTTTACAAATTTGTTTCCATTTAACTTATTTAAAATTCAAGTATTTTTCCTCTCACCATTTTAGTAAAAACGAAAAAGATAAATTCCCCTGGGTGTTTTGTCAATACAATGTAAAAAAAGAAATGGTTTATATTAATATTTTTTGTTTGTAGGATTATTAAAAATATTTAACAGGCACATTTTAGGGCTCAAGCATATACCAGAATGCTCTTAGAATTCATCAAATGACCTGAGATTCAAGAACATAAAACGCCAATATTGCAGTGTTTCTGAAAAAGCTAAGAAGAAAACATGGTACCTTAGCAGCAAAGGCTAGCAACACCACGTGAGGCCGGAGAGAAAGGAACTTTAGAGAAAAGGCCAACCCACTGAAATCACTTGGTATAAAAGAAACACGGATTCATTCATTCAACAAGCATTGCCTGAGTCTCCAGTCACTGTTTGCAGGCTAGATCCCTGTCCTCAGGGAGATGCCGTTCCGCCGGAGGGAAAGAACTACAGACAAGGAAGGTGGAAAACAAGACAAGTGAACACACAGGAGCTCACACAACCCCTCAAATAGAAGGCCAAGTTCTGGCTCAGACACTTGAGGAACATTAAGTGGGAAGTTACCTTACATGTTTGAAACCTCCGCCTCCTCATTGACAGGAGGAAATCATAGAACCTATCACACAAGTTTGCTGGGAGGATCGAGGAAGCTAATATAAGTAAAGCAAAAGACTGTCATAGTCCTGCCTGTGTTTTAACATCAGCTAGAGAATAAAGTTCAAACCCTGCAAATTCTGGACAGACCAGAAAGGATGTCCTTTGCCTTGAAATCTTTCCTGTCCCATCTTCTCTCTCATTGACCCAAACTCTAGCTAAGGGATCACTAGGAACTGTCAATAAAACAGGCTAGCTCCCTGTAATTGCAAAGTCATTTTAATTGCCTAGCACCAACAGCTTTTGGTCTATCATGGGTTCTTTGAGTTCTTTAAAGAAATACTGTATCACCATCATTCTTTTTGGCTCCAAGGACAAGTCTGTATGGGAAAACATGGGCATTGAAGATTTTGAGTTGAAAAGTGACTCAGAAAGTCCATTTCTGGATGTGAAGGAACGTGGGGAACACTTTAACCAAATTTATTTTGTTTAGGTATCGTTTTTCACATGTGCATAAGAGTTACATATGACCCAAATCTGTATCTAATTAAGTATAAAGGGCTATTTCAATAGATACAAAACAAAAATATAAAACATCAGGGCAGGCTACACAATTGACAGAACTTTAGATTCAATGAAACATGGTGTTTGTGGTTCCAAGTAAGATGCCTAGCACATCAAAGGAACTTAAACAAATATTTGTTGAAAGAAATTAATGCATCTGCAAAATGGAATGCAGTGTCTGGCCCTCAATGTCCCTCCAGAAGAAAAGATGTTCTGCAGACAACATTCTGGGATTCTCAGTGTGCCCGGGGATCCCCTTCTCACCACCACGAGCCACCCTTCGATCTATTCATTGCAAAATTCTTGTCCAAAAGAACTTAACATAGTAACAATTAAAACTAGTTCTATCTATTACAGTTTAACTGCCTTAAAGAATTTCAAAAAGAGCTTTAGAAACATGTCATTCTCAATTCTTAAATGATAACCCCCAAGATGCTTTTGCTGATAATTCCCACAAAGAGATCTCTTCCCAATTTCGTGCATGGCTTTGTGCTACGAACCAGAGATACTGGAACTTAAAGATGAAACATGTCTTGAGCAGACAGTGAGTCTTAACGTGGCTAGCCACACTGTGATTGCTTCTGGCAGTCTACACTTTCAGATGGATACCACGTAAGATGCTTTTAAAAACGATGCAGATCTCACCGCGACATCTGCACTTCACCACGCCCACATCGCGGCGCAGAAGTGACATCATCCCAACGACAGAAACGAAGAATGAAAGAGAGCTTCCTCCTTTGTAACCTCTGCAGGGTGGTCCTCAGCTTGTGGGCCGTTGGGTAAAATAAGTAAATCATCTACGGATTAGTTAGTTTGGGTACATCCGTTATTTTCCTTTGGTGACAAAGATCGGCAGTGTTTCAAACCCTAGCTCCCCTGTTAATCTGGTAAGTGATACCACAGTCTTCTACTCCTCCCTGTCTTCCTTCCTCTTTCTGTCAACTACTAAGCCCGTCATCTTTAGCACTCCCTCAGCCTCTCTGCTGTGGTATCTTTTTCTTTCTTATCAGTAAAACGGGGACTATAAAAGTGCATACCTCATAGGCTTGTTGAGCAAGTATGAAGTCAGTTAACACCTACAAGGCACTTAGAAGAGTCTCCCACATAGAGCTGCTACAGCCCGTGACAAATCCAGCCAGTTTCCATTATTGCTGCACGTGATCATATAAGGTCCACAGAGATGAATGAATCAATAGATTAACTATTTCATGAAAGAAGAAGTGGAATATAAAGCTTGATCCTCAGAGATGATGATTTCAATAGAAAGAGAAGGCAGAGGGGAAGCAGACTGATTATGCTCTTGGTAACCTTCCCTCCCATCTTGTCCGCTCGCCCAGAGCATAACTTGATAACGATGAGTACAGGACAACACTGTTGCTTCAGCAGATCAGAGCCAGTGTGTGCTCTCACGTCCCTATGAAAAGACAGAGAAGAAATGATGAGTGTGCTCTCCAAAGCCATGGGCCACCACGTATCCCACTGCGTGGGATGCTGAGGGTAGGGACTGTGCAACCTCCCAGCTCAACAACGTACTAGGTGTGTCACTGCCTCAACACGGCTTAACGTCTCTGAATGTCAGCATTGCCATTTATAAGATGAACATGACAAAGAGTCCAGTGGCCACTCAGAAGAGCAAACTACATTGGAATGACAGGAAGAAAAGGACCTGCTATGCGGTAGGTATTCAAAACTGTTAGTCCTCCAAATAGATGCAAATATTTTCAAGTAGTCCTCTCAGAGACAGCAGCTCACACTCAACGTAAATAGCTCCAGTTAACATCACTTCTCCTCTTCGTCCTGGCTGAGTTCCCTGAATTAGGTAGACAACAGTTATGCTGCAACCATATTTGTTGTTTGGGAATCTGTAACATTCATTTCTATATGCTTGCTGCAAACAGACATTCTATAAGAAATATGATTCAATCAATTCCAATGGCTTAAAAGTCTTGAACAGCATACCAGTTTTAGACGCCCATGTTTAACTGAAATTTGGCATATAGATGAGCCCTTCTCCCTTAGTACTGAAAGTCCCAGAAGATTCTTAAACAAAGAGCAATCACAAATGGTAATTTCATCCAACTGGATCCAATTATATTTAGCATATTTTATAAAAGAGGGAGAAAAACAAGAATGGACTCAAGAAAATGTTTTCCCTTTATGATTTACTCTCCAGGAGGCGAAGATGAGTTGCCTTATGAAGTTACTTCTTATAACACAAGGAACTAACTGTCTAGAAAAAAATGCAAATGTCTTCCTAGAGGTAAATAAACATTCTCTTACAAAATAAATGTGGGCCTTTCAGCTCATCTGTCAGTAACTCCACAACCTGCAAAGCTCACTCCCTTAAAAAAAAGTGTTCATGATAATAATCTGTTATCAGCAGATGTTGAGTACTCCAAACCAGGGGAGGTTTGGAAACAAAATGGGTAGTTTCTGTCATGCAGAACAGACCTCCAAAGAAGAGACCCACCATAAATCCAAGAGTTGGGGCAGATGTCGATTAGTAAATGAAAAAAGGGAGGCAAGTGCAAAGATGATTTTTACATTTGCTTTTCCCCTACTAGCAGCTTCCAAACAGCAAACCCTTAACCAAAGTCTAGGTTTTTGCTTTGTGGTTATAGATGCTATTTTTTCAAAGGTCGTAATGAATATTAGGGTTATCTCTGACGTCTAAGCCACTACATATGAATCCCTTTCTGTCCGTATTCACATTTAAAGAGATCCTATGAGCAATGGAACACCGACGTTGTATAAAACATTACATTAATAATTTCTTTCATGTAAAAGAAAAACCACAGTGCTTACAAGCTACACATTATATAACAGGTATCGAGATACACTGTGAGTACATTTCCATTGTATATATTTTCATTTTAGAACTTATTCAAGTCACTTGTATCTTGGTTCATTTTAAATATCTCCCCTTGTCTTTAATGTTCTGCAGTTTCAACATATGTTTAAATGGGTTTAGTTTTCTGGTTTGTACTAATAGTGTTATACTTCATAAATATGAGAATTCACCATTTCTGGAAAATTATCACCCATTATCTATTCAAACGTTGCCTTTCCCTTGTTGTCTGTGTTCTCTCCTTCTGGGACTCCTATCTTCTTGTTCCATAACTCAATAATGCTCATATTTTTCATTTATTTAAGTCTCTGCATTCTGGATATTATCATCAATTGTGGTTAGTCTGCATTTTAACTCTCCCATTGAGTTATTCCAAAATTTTATTTTTCAGTTGTAGATTTTTCTCTTTGTCTTTAAAAAATTGGTCTTTTATTTTCTTAGGGTTTGATTTCTTGTTATATGTTGTCGACATTTTATACATGCCCATTTTACATTCCCTTCCATGTTTTTATATTATGTCAAGTGTTGAAGTTTAAAAACTCCTGCTGTGTCTTCCGCTGACTCTCCCCGTGGATTATATCATCTGCTCACTCCCATCCGTGGAGAACGGTTGATCATTTCCTTGTGTGTCTGGTCATGTATCACAGTGAGCATTTCTTCAGCGGGCTTGCTGTTTCCTTGAAAATCCTTGGACGTCTAGATGATTGGTACTATTGCTTAGGGACGGCTTTGTATTTAACTCTTCGAGGATCCCCAGGAGTATTTTTTGACATGAACATTTCTAGGTCAGCAGGTGGTGTGAAAAACAAAAGCAAAAGCAAAAACTCACATGACATAGGTGCAAAGAATACAATTCTTAGAAGACGATTTCTTTTTCTCTTATTAATCGGGTACCTTGTTCTCACTTACTGCTGGTGGCATTTTTCCAGCCTAATTTTTCATTAAAGGAAGGGTCCCGGTCTCAGGCGGCAGGCATGTCTTAGTCCCAGCTCCGTGTCTCATCGGGAGCCAAGGCCTTAGCTCCATCTCTGTTCCATGCGGACATTAGACTCCAACCTCCGTGTTCACACAGATGCATAATCCACCAGGCAGCCACAGCTCAGTTCAACAGGAGCTACACTCTCACTTTTAACTTCTTTGCTTCGGACACATGGTAATAACCCTTTCTCACTGATTGTAAAATTACTTAATGTTTTGAAATCATTTTAAATATTTTATCCAGTTTTACTGGGTATTTGTAATCATAAATTTTTTCAGATTATCTCAGTCTACTGCATTGCAAGAGCTTTTATCAACACTTTACTGTTTCATTATTCATAATCATTTAGTCAGTCTTTCCCAAGCAGAAGGTTAGTGGGACTGTATTTCAGATCTTGAGTAGTTAGAAACCCTCCACATTATTTGTTAAGACCAGGGTTCTTCCCCATGTTCAAACATAATGGACTAGAGACAAACTTTTAACTTCTAAGTGAAGTAAAACCTCCTGGAACCTGGGGAAGATTTGGACCATTTCTTGCTAGTCACCATTAGCCACTGATCAAAAGAAAGTGTATTAACTGGTTTCTGACTAAAAGCAGGAAAGAGAGAGGAAGGGAATCTTTTTTTTCCTAAACATCATTTTGAATGTTACCACTTATAAACTATTAAGGCCTGAAAATATGCAACTGCTCTCAAACAAGATGATTTGCCATAATTTTCAGTAGTAAAAGCCCCATGATATAAACAATGTAACATAAAAATCTTTCCACATATGTAAACTATGAAATGGAATTTAGTGAAAGTCATAGAATTTATCCCACAGAAATGACAACTTGCAATAATCTGTGATCTTGTAAGGGAAAAATCTCAATGATTTGAGAAAATGGTGATGCCCATATCTACAGTGAAATAATGCTTGCCACTTTCACAAGTAACACACCTCCCAGCCTAGGAAAATAGATGACATCATTTACATCCCAAGTCAAAAGCGTAAGGAAGGGCTTTTTTGTACTCTCCACCAGATGGAAGTGGTTTTCTTTGGTTCCGTCTTGTACATCATAGGTGTGAAGTGCTGTTGTTGACTGGTCTAAAGTTTGTACTTACTGGATTATTCAACTGGAAAAAATAAAAAACCTCACCAGAATAAACAGTGATGAAAAGTAACGATAGAGTCTTTGGGAAATAACAGATTTAGACAAACCAAACTCTTCTTCTGGAATATGGTTCACTCTGTAATTAATCATAGTATCTTTGACACGATAGGGGGGTGTTCATTACGAACTGAAGCCCGTTAAAATATGTGTCATCTCTCTGCCGCCCTGGTCTACACATTTGGAATGGTCTGAGATTCTCGAAGTGAGAGAGGAGAATGCTTGTTCTCTAGAGAGCAGGTGATGTAGGGAAGTGGATAAATCAATACGGCAATGGGTCACATTCGAAGAAAGCACTGGCGAAAGTTTACAGGGCAATTTGGAATTATTACTTCACTTAGTCTCTCTCACTCTTAATTTTCAACCACAAGTTTTTAAAATCAAATCATTTTTCTCCCACACAGTAACAAATGATTATAGGATGATCAGGTAAAAAAAAAAAAATTTAAATTTTCTCTACAGGACAGTCCAATTGTTAAAAAGCAGTGTAGCTTTCTAAAGTTGTTCAATCTGCCGCAGGCGACATTACCAAGTATCTAACCCTCGCGTAGCAGGTCTCAAGTCTAAGCCAATAAAAAAAATAATTCACTTATGTTTTAGACATATACTCTCAAAGCACATTTGAAAATAGCTGTATTCAGAATATCCAGGATTGATTTGTTTTCTTCCTATTTTTCTTGGCATGTATGTCTGTGCTCCTCAGACTGTGGTCCAGAGCACCGGCTCAGAGATGGTTAGATATGCAGAACCTTGGGCTGCACCTAGGCCCTACTGCCTCAGAATCTGCATTCTAACAAGATTCCCCAGTAATTCATCCGCCCATTAAGGTTTGAGAAGCACTGTGCTATACAACACACAGAAATACTTTCACTAATTCAATGTCAAGTACGAGATTTCTTTCCTGGATGATGAAAATGTCACGGAGTTAGATAATGATAATTCTTCACACCTCTGTGGATATATTAACCACTGATCTATACAGTGTAAAAGGGTGCACTTTATGGTATGTGACATATATCTTAAATTTTGAAAAAGGAAGAAAGATAATAGTAAATGCTTTCAAATTGTAGCGCTCATAGATGAATGGAACCAGTTCCAACTTTTTTCTTTTATCTCGGGAAGAAATTAGATGCACCATTTCCAGGCGCTCACCTCTTCCTGAGAAAGAGAACACGCCAGGGCTTGACTCTGGGCAGACCTGACGTGGGTTTGCAGAAGCCTGGCAGTGGGGGCTGGAGCGGGGAGGTGAGCGTCCCCCAGCACCCCCACCACACACAAGGGAGCTGCTTACCCAACTGCAGCTGAGAGCTGCTCTCCCCGGGAAACCGCGTGCGGAAAGAACGTCAGGAACCCACACTACCCCATCGAGGGAAGTGACAAAGAGGCAGAAATGCTCTCTGCCAGCTGCCCGTGAGCTCCCCGGCGTGTGGGGGAGGGCAGGCTTCTCCCTCCTCCCACCCTCTGCCCGCCCCTGCCAACCCCGAACCTCCCTCGCAAAAAAATTCTTAAATAATTCTTAAACAAAATCCTGTAGTTGCTCCGAGCTCCCCGCAAACGACCTCGACCCCCTCTCCTCCCCAGCGGACAAGTCTCCCGCCCCGCACCCCTGCGCGCCCCCGGGGAACGCCTGGCGCTCAGGGTGGGAAAGCCGCTGGCGCTTCCCTGTCCGCGACCTAACCGGGCGACCTGGGGGCCGGGCGCAGGCTATGGGGGCAAGTTCGCCCCTCCACCGACACCTGCGAACTTGTGCTGGGTCTGGCAGCGGGA
Source organism: Ailuropoda melanoleuca (assembly GCF_002007445.2). Classification (NCBI taxonomy): domain Eukaryota; kingdom Metazoa; phylum Chordata; class Mammalia; order Carnivora; family Ursidae; genus Ailuropoda; species Ailuropoda melanoleuca. The sequence goes on from NC_048225.1 coordinate 109,503, forward strand.
GGGCCCGAGCGCGCCCCCCGAGGGCAGGGGCAGGCAGCGGACGCGGGGCGCGCCACGCAGCGCCGGGGACCCCGAGCGGGGTAGCCCTCTCCCCCTCACACCCCGAGTCTCGCGGCGCAGCCCGTGCCTTCGGCGCAGCGACAAGGGGTCCGAGCAGACGGGGAGCCGCTGGGGCTCCAGACCGACACCTGCCCACCCTTCGCGGAGTCGGTACCCCGAGGTCAAGCTCTCCGCGGCCAACACACCCGTGTGTGCTCACAGGGGACAATACCTCGACGCGCGCGCCCCTCCGCTCGCTCGGGGCCCAGCCCAGGCTCGCACGGCCGGGAGAGTGACACTCTTGTCCAGACGCGCGCGGCCCCGGCTCGCCCCCTCCCGCCGCCGCCCCCCGCCCGCGGCGCCCGCACTCACAGGCAGGGGTAGTAGCCGTAGGCCGGCCGCGGGGGCTGAGGGCAGCCGTCGTCTCCAGGCTCCGAGTCCAAGAGCAGGTAGTCCTGGCTCTCGTTGCGCCGCGCGCCGGCCCCGGCTGCCCGCCGAGGAGAGCCGCCCCTGCGGGGCGCGAACACCGGGCTCTGGTTCATGGCGCGAGCGCCCTGCCGGCAGAGGACCCGCGCTCCGCGAAGGCACGTCGGCCGGCGGATGCGCAGAGACCTGGCGCGCAGGGGCCCGCGACCCCCGTCCGACTGGCCGCCGGCGGACCCACGCGCCGGGCACCAAGTTGAGGCGGGGGTTCCGG